>NW_018127883.1:4893731-4905332 GCF_001952655.1 Monopterus albus | reverse complement strand
TTAGCGATGCACGATTGTGCGGTGCACTGAAGAATGAACTAAACCCACTAACAGCCAAGTGTGCCAAATGATGATGTTGTGTCAATAATGTGATTGATTATTTTGACAAACATCTTTTTTCCCCTGTTGCACACTAATAATTTTCTGTCTGTACATTAGATAAGGGACTTCCCGTGCTACATGGTCCAGCTTTGAAACACCAGTTCTATTCTGTACACTGTATTCATTAATTTTTCTCCCATGTAAACAACTGCCTTCTCAGTTATAGTGCATTACACCCTGTGAAGCTGCAGCCTCATTTTCAGTTTCCAAATCAGTGATAAAACAGTGTGTGCTGCCATGTTGATGGGAGACTGTTCACAGTAATACTGAACAACACAAACCTGCAGCACTCTCATCATAGAAATATTAGGCAACTTAGGAAATTTTAAAACAGATATTTTCATATTTTTATGTGAAGGCTAATCTTGTAATAAAGAGAAAAGCAATTGTTTTCCCTGCTCATGATCTAATAATGCAGTCTAGGGAACAGAAACCTGGAACCTTCGAAACCTCCCCAGTGTTCACACTCCAATATAGTTGCGGTGTTACCTGAATATGAGACTTTATTGTGTGATCTGTATCTTCCATTGTGTGTGTGCACTCGCATTTTGGCATCGTGAGGACATTTTAGCTAGGCCTTCTTGAGGGTTACGAACCCCTTGGTTTAGGGGTTCAGGTTAGAATCAGGTTGGGGGTTAGGCTTGTGGTAGGCATTTAGTTGTGGTGGTTAGGGTAACGGACTAGACAGTGCATTATGTCAACAAGTGTCCTCACAACTATAGTAAAATATGCCTCCGTGTGTGTGTTTCTTTTTATTTTTATCTGTGTGTCTGCCTTATCAAGTGTTTACTGTCTGCAACATCCATATTAATTTTTGGTAGCTGTTATTGCAGTTCATTTGAGACTGTGTATGTGGAAGGAGGGAGTGCAGGAGACAGTTTGTATATGTGTGTGTAGCTCTCATATCAAGTTGTCTACTCACCACACACACATCATTAGAAGTCTCCAAATAGCACAACATGAGTGCAGAAAAAATCCCATCAAGTGCGAGACATGAATGGATTAATGACTCGTTTTTCCTTGCCATTGAGGTATTATAATTATTGTCACTTTAAAACCTGTCTTCACTCAAAACTCCTTTCACATGCTTGCGCACATGCACTCAACCGCAGTTGACAGGATAACAGCAGCAACAACAAAAGTTCCAGCAGGAAGCAAATACAGCACTCTTCATTTTAAGGAAACAGTGTGTGCTTGCTACAGCTGGATTTCTGTCCACAGCACATCACTGCACCCTGCTAACCTAGTGTGAAAAATTATTCTAAGAGGTCTGTGACCTGAGATGAGTTGCTGTGAGGGCCTAAATTAACTATTGTAATTCTTAGTGTGGAGTCTTATGGGTGATGATTTCCTCATCACTGGAGAGCCTGTGTGATCACATCCAATACATTAGACTAATAATTAGATTCAAACGCCGCCTTTTTCATACTTTATTAGTACCGGTGCCCCACCCTCTATGTCACTGCTATGCCTGTTTTAGGGGTCAAAGATGTCAGAAGCCAGCTAAATGGGAATTGAGTACTGGCAGCTACATAAACACAAATGCACCAACCTGCATGTAGAAGCACCATGCTTACTTAACAGTGTCCCTGCAGCATGTTGAGTCACACATAATTATCATGCATGCTTTGTCTCATCAGGCCAAGGTGGTGAGGTGCAAAAAATGGCCTTGGGTGAGTCACAGCAGTAAGACTGACACTTCCCGTTTGTCACAGGGGAGATGGAGAGGAACTAGAATCACTGTCTAACACAATACATCATCTTGTTATGTTTTCCTATCCCCCAGATTCAGTGCATATGATTTAGGGACAAGCCAGCCTCACATTCAGGAGTATAATGGGATATTCTTGGACATATTCATCACTGGAGCAAATTTATGGCAAGCATTTTTTTTAAAGCTAGCTGTACAAAATGGAATTACACTTTGATATTTATTTGACAGTCTTTGGCCAAGCCAGTCTTTTCTCAAGCAGGAACAATACCAGGGTTACACATATATTAGTCTGTGGATAGAAGTGTGACTGCTCCTTCTGGCACTGATCTCTCTGCCAGTGACTATAGCCAGATGGTTGCAACTGTACATGTTTGTCAGAGTTTGTGTGTCAGACTTGTGCTGTCAGGGACACTAACCCTGACTGGAGGGCTCATAGTTTATTTGTCACAGATGCATTGATTGGTGAGTCCATCACTGCCTCCCCTACCCTTGGGCAACTTAAAATGCAGTGTCTGCAGAAAAACAGTCCTACTGTGATCCAGAGCTCCAGACAGAAGCACTGTGATAAATGGGGCCCGGGGCCCAGACCTCAGTAGTGACCAAGACCAGATACACTGCTCTGGACCTGCTGCTGGGAATCTGGGACTGGCATAAAAATATATGAAAATTGTCTGTGTGTGTGAGAGAGAGAGTGAGAGAGAGAGAGAGAGAGAGAGTCTGTTTGTAAATTCAAATCAGGTTGTCACTTGTGTGTGATGAAGTGTCAGAAAATGTGTGCTAATGTTAGTTATCAGACCAATGTCGTATTAGCAGGCATTAATCAGTATAACAGCTCTGAGCCATTTCTGTAAAGATAAATTTATTGGTTCATAATTCAGTGGAGGTGATGCACTAAAATGAAAATAATCTCATACGCTATTTTAATTTGCATCATGCTGGGATTTGTCACTGTTACAGATTATGCTGTGGGAAACCACCAGAGTCTTGTTAGGTAGAGTTGTGTGAGGGCTGACATGATTTGCATTATTCAGAGCATGCTTCATAAGTGTCTGTTAGCTCCTGTCACTCCAGGAGGGCCCATGATGCACTCCCACAGTGCACAGGGCCTCCACCAAGGCCTACTCCACTCCGGTAGACAATTACAGACAGCCACTGTTGACCAGAAAGGAAACATTCAATTCCCCTGCTTCTTACAGGGCTTTCTTCATGTCACTTAAATGCTGGATGGAGGAGAATACTCATGGGTGGACCCTGCCCTCAGTGCTGCTTTCGTTTCTGTTTTACCTCATTATAAGAAAGCAATTTCCACCTGCTCATTTAGGACTTATTTAATGAAAATGAAATGAAGCTAACTGCAGAGGGCAATTGTTTCATCACTTCTCAATTAAATCTTCCTTTCAGGAGAAAAAAGTCATGGGAAAGGCATCGTATTGGCATCAACCAGTCTGTCTTTTCCAATTGAATTGCTGCATTAGCATGACATTAGCAGCCTTTAGCGCGCAGCTCTTTTTTTGCTTCAAAGACAAAACAGTGACAGACGAAAGAGCCAGCGGAGCTCAAAGTGTCAGTGAAAGCTGTGTGATTAACTAGTCCCACCAACCCTCTCGTCAACATGACATGATCAGAGCTCAGTCCCTAGATTGTGACAGAAGGTGCTGCTTCTACCTTGCTGCCTATCTTGTCATTCACACCATTTTCCACTCCACCTGTTCACATGCCCATCCACAGCAGAAACATATCACATCTCTGCAGATTTGGTGAGAAACCAAACCAACAGATGTGTGTGTATATTATGTGTGAGAGATCTTGGGTTGGACCTTCTGCCATTGTGATGCTTACCAGCTCAGTGTGACTAAATTAAAGCTGGAGCCATAGTGGAGTGCCCTCCTTGATATGACTCACAATTACTAGTCATAATTACAGTGACTAGAAATCAGTTAATGCAAATGAAAGAGATTTGTTGCTACCATTGCCTCACTAATTGCATTGTTAAAAGGCAAAGATTCAGTACATATAAGCATTAACCCATCTTTGAAGAAAATCTATTTGATTATCAGAGGAAATAAGTTATCAATAGTGTGGCATTAGCTCTTTCTCTCTGCTTTAGTAGCATCATCTGTGTATAGATTCTTTGAGGATGGCTGCTGATGACTCATTTAGCACAGATTCTTGTGTAGTAGAGCTGGGTGTGAAAAAACACCCCACGCTGTTGTGGATGTAGACAAAGATTAGGAGTTGGCCAAGGTCATTCCCACGTGTGGCTGGGTTTGTGTGCATGTATGCATACTGTAGGATGACTTTGCTTTTTCACTTGCCTTGAACTTTTTCAGTCTACACCTTAGTCTCTCACCCTGACACAAGGGGGAAAAGAGGCTTTAAAGCAATGCTGTTTCTAATTGGGCCCCTAATCGAATGTCAGTCTGGAAAGTCACAAGGAGCTGAATGGATTAAACTGTCCAGGACAGAGGTGAGATTGGGATAAAGAGGGGATGGCTGCCATGACAGCAAGACCTGCAGGCCTCCACTTGTACTTTAGTGTTACTTGCACAGTCTCCAGCACAGAGTACTAATGTTACCCGAATGCTGTTAGTTTAGTGTAGTGCGCAGAAGACACGTGGATAGCAAGCAAAATTATACTGACTTCACAAATCTCTCACTGAATCTACTGTGAAAAAAGCATTCTTCACTTCATATGCTCCAGTCAGTATGCATCCATGTTAAAAAATACAGACCTGGTAGCCAAAAAATACTCTTTGTCATGAGTCCTTTGTCTACAAAAATAAAACAGTAAGGTTAATTGAGACAGGCAATTAGGATCATTACTTTAAATACAAAAGCAGCTGACAAATAATATTTTTAATCATATTTTAATTTCAGAGCACAGTCTGAGCACATATTCAATATTTTTTTTAATAAGTAAAGTTGTTTGTTCCTACAGTTTTTATATTGTGTACAGTTGTAAGGACCCCACAAGGACTTCAGCAAATGAAGCATTTGTACAGCAGTGATTTAGAAATAAATCATTTGAGGTGGATGTGACAGTGTACTGTATGAGGAAATGGTTTTGCAATCATGTTTCCCTGTCAGATCAGAGCATATGAAGTCCTTTTTCAGAAGAGAGTGTACAGTACATAACTGCATTATGCAGTGCAGATGGAAGCACAGATTGGTTTAGCAGTCACTTCTCTGTGAACATGAGCAGAATGTGTTCGTAGACATGTTTTCATGATGATGTCATTTTTTAACTGCTTTGACAAAAAGCAAGCCTGATTATCATTCCACCTTCCCTGCATTTAATGGAGAAATGGGGTAAAAATGAGATGCATAAAAATTTAGTCACTGGGTCAAATGTCAAGAGTGACAAATGTGATTTAAAATATTATCTCCTGCCTTCCTCACAATAAAATGTTTTTCCTTTTTCCTGTGAATGTCATTTTATGCCCAAAGTTTGCCTTTTGGTAGTGTGACTTGACCAAAGTGATTAATATTGCACTGTTGTTGTTTTCCTCACTGCCACTCTCGCTGCCCTGAGTGTTAATATAATGTCAGTTCAACTGCCTTGGGAGCTGAGCCACTCCATCAGCCAGTACATTTGTCCCTGAGCTGCAGAGTCTGTTCCAGCAGCTTCCACTGTTACTGCTGATAACTGTATCAAAGCCACAAGAACCATTTAATCACAGCAATATCAAAGATAGAGTGACAGACGACATCTTTTTCACTGCCCCCCTTTATAGCAACAAAAACTCTGTAGATGAGTCTCGTCTGCTATAGCTGACAGGATACAGGTGTTTGTCCCTTTCCATCATGATAGACAGGAAATCACAACTACCAAGCAGCATGCATTAAATTGCATTGGCTATCGATGACATTTTAGAAGAACACAATGTTTTCTCCAAGTGCACTCTAGTTAAATCCGGTGCATGAAGGTGCTTTTTTTTAGCTCTAGTCCTGATAAAATGTAGAAGTGTGGTGAACTACCATCGACAAGAAAATTATCACTGGAAAAAGCATGTGAAGAATTTTTTGTTTTTTCAGAGATCTTTGAATTTCTAAGAAAGAACTGTACTTATTTCTCAGATTTATTTATCGACTGCTAAATCCAAACTTAATAGGGAGCTAGAATGCAAAAATCATATGACTGTTATTTAGAATGTGTTCTAGTTACATAAACATAGAAATATTTGAAACAATGAGGAGAATAAGCTTTTAACTGAAAACTGTTATGTGATGCTAACAGAATTTCATTATGGCCCAGAGCAGTAGTTCTCCAACTCTGCACAGCTGCAAGACATCTACAAGCAAATAGTGCCTCCAGCTCAAACCTAATATTCTAGTGAACGCAGAACACAGAGGTGTGCATATTGTTAAGTCTTGTCAGTTTCTCTGAATGTTTTTTTTTTTTCAGTCCTAATAAGATGATCCACCATGAAAGGTTTTAGGGGTTTTGTTCACATAATTTAAAAATATTGTTTTTGCCTCCATTACTGATTACTGTCCAGTAAATAATGTACACTGACTCTCTGAATAAACGAGCCGTGCTTTAGGTACCGGTAAACTAATATGCTGTGAAAAGCTAAATGATGCAGGGTGTGTTTGTGCACTTTCTACTGGCTTTTATTAGAGTTGAACCCAGTCTTCTCTGGCCTGTTTCCATGTTAGCAGTTAGGCATGAATAGCCTCATTGGCCCCAGAACAGTTACAGATGAGCTTTTACCACAGCGATCAAGGGACCAGCATCTCTTTCCTACTGCAGTGCTCAGGGCGACACGGCAGTGCAGCATTCCGGCTGGGAACCAGTCTGCTGGTAATGCCCTGAACAATCCATATAGTGGCTGGCACTGCCCTTAGACGGGAGGGAGAGGAGAGAAAGAGGCTCCATGGGCAGGATGAGCTCTGTGGAGTATGTGGGAGAAAGTGGGGCAACTTGGTTACATCTGCAAGAATCTCTCAGCCTATATGTCTCATGTTTATCCACTCCTGCAATCCTCGGTATCAGGACAGCACCAAAAACCCAATGAATAAAACAACAGATATTCAATACCAGTTTGTGAAGAAAATTCAGAGACACCGAGCTGATCTCTTCCAGCTCCGGCTCTGTGAAATCGCAATGCTCTCTTCGACACTTCACAGATTCAGAGGTGAGGAGGAGAAGATAGGAGTGATTCATCCCTATAGCACAGCGTTGTTGTCGTCCTCTGGCGGGCAGTGCTGTCAGAGGGTTGTAAATCAGTGGCAGCAGGGAAGGTTATTTGTTTGGATTTAGTTCAGGCTGACCAGCCAGGCCTGTGAACTGTCCTTGGATGTGGATGTGTTCCTGAATAGTGGAAGCTTCTGACAAAGTGCTGTGACCAGGGTAAAAAGGAGTAAATCAGGAGGTCACCCTCACTGTGAGGAGATACTAGAGCACTGCCTAGTGAGGAGAAACACTGAGGGGCCTTTTTTAAGCATGTTCGATTCAACTGTAATTTTCTTGATATAGTCATATTACTTGTGGTGTCTGCTGTATTTGGCCTCTTGTGCAAAGTGGAGTCAGGATCACAGCCTGGAGACAAATAGAAAATTATAATCTACAGTGAAACATATTGTGAAATGTGTACGCTCAGAGCCTCACAAGAGTTTTTTTGATTGTCTTTCACATACACATACTGTACAGCACATGTACACACACAATCTCAAAGACACACACATATAAAAACAGCCATCCTACAGAAATGGAATTGCTCACTCTCACAATCACATCCCCATGAAGGTCAGGGGAAATGGCATAGCCGGACTTTTGCACTAAATCAGCAACTTGTCCGAGGTGTGGTCAAAAACTCACACATAGTTGATTCATATATACCCCATTTCCAATTTGTTTTCCAAACATCATGTGCCAACATGCATATGTATTAGGAGCCACTGAACAACACACACACACACACACACACACACACACACACCTCTGACCTTTTGTTGCCATATCCCCCTGTATGGAGGACCACAGGATGTGTACCCAGGTAGTAACAGATCAAGTGTGAATTTGAAAAAGGGATACTAATTTATTTTTTGAATACAAATTTATGAGTAGTTCCTCTGAGCTTTGGTATTGTTCTGTGTGTCATCTGGAGCATAATTATTATTAAACAAAACAAAGAAGTGAGCCTTTTTACCCAAACCTCATTCTGTTTCCATCAGCACAGTGATGTGGGTGTAAATAATCAAACGCTTTTGAATTAAACATGCTGCGGTCCTGTGAGGCCTGCAGGTGAGGAGCTGAGGTGCTGTGGTTGAGTGCTGATGTCAGGGGAGTACGCATCATGGCATCATGGTGGTAAACTGAGGTGAAGAAATAGAGTGTGACTGGATGGATATGACAGAAAGTCTGACTGTCACCTGGGGTCCCTGAGGCCCAGCTGCTCCATAGCCAGGGTTTAAGAGAGAGAAACAGTCATTAACCCTGTCACATTGATTCGGCTCTGTTAGCTTGTTTCTCCTGACCCATACTGTTGAACAAAGCAAAGGAAGGGCTGTAATGATATCCTTTTTGCTATTGTTGCAGTGTCTCAGCTCTGTTTTGCTCAATGTGCTTGTTTATTGTGTCGTCAAAAGGCAAATATATGGTATTTTGTTATTACTGTGACATATTTGATTTTCTCCTCCCTGCATGGCTGCTCAACTGCCTTTTGATTTTCTGACACCTGGAGTTGTTAGGAAATGCTGATGGAAACCGATGTTGTGTGATAATGAATGAATCTGCTGTCAGTCAGCGTTAGATCTTTCAGTTTTTGTTGTGTTGTATGTCAGTCAGGATGCGCACAGATACACCGATGTGTGCACACAGACATGCGTTTGCTCTTCCTCTCTCTGACTCTACCACTTTTCTTATATTTTAAGTACATCCTCGATTTTTTTTTTTCCCCCCACTTGTTCTGTCTCCGTTCACATGCTGTTTGTTCATCAGACAAACCATCTGCTGAAGTTGTGTGTGTTCCTGTGCATGCCATCCCCTTGGCACACTGAATCACGTGGCCGTACTTTACCAATTATCTGATACACACAGGACACCCAGCGTGAGCCACTGCCCACTGCACAGGCATTAAGCCTGCATGTTCACACCAGGAAGCCTCTCTGCACATCTCCAGATAATGGTGAGAGCGAGGGGGAGTCCTTTCTTCAGCTCTCCTCATCATTTGTGTGGCAAGCTGATTAGCATCTCTCTGTGACTACAGTCCTTTGTATTTCATGCCCCATTTCAGAATTAGTGCAACTGTATATGTTCAAGCCAATCTACACGTGCAGAAATGTTTGTACTGTGTAATAAGCATTGCCTCTATGTTGTGCAGTGTACCATGTGAAACAATAAGACTGGAGCTGTGAGCAGTTGTAATTGCACTCATTCATTGCTGTTTTACTGTGTAACATTTGGGTAGCTTCAGTAATATTATATGAGAGGGAAAGTGGCTGGATTGAATGAAAACAAAATGACCACAGAAGTCTAAGTCAGAATATGACCACTAAATTTTGCTCAAATTACAGTTAATTTATGGTGAATAATAAAATGAATATGTGGCAGTCTACCACATATAGATCCCACAGGCAAAAACAATTTCTGCATAAAGATTTCATGTGCAGTATTTCAGTATTTGTCTGACTGCAGTCACGGCAGAGTTTCACAGATTCCTTTATGTCAGAAGATGAAAAACATCTCTCCTTCATCGTCTACTGCGATACTTTTTATGCCCTCTGTATATCAGTCACCTCTTTCTTCCCCCGTCCTTATCATCTCATCTAAATTAATTTAAATTTTGCTTTAAAGTCATGAGAGTGTGTTGTGTCCAGCCTGTCATACAACATATCAGCAATACTTTTTAGGGTGAGCGAGAACTGAATGGGGGAGATAAGCGTGGCAGTGTTTTTTAGAGGCTTTATCTGGTGTGCAGTAGGAGTGAACTAGTGTAGTCTGCTGAACACTGAAAGAAACATACAAGTGTCCCTGCAGGGGATGGGGGATTTTAGAAAAAGCTTGAAATTGAGAAATGTGATATAGGGGGGTCTGTTAAAGAAAAACAAAGTTATTTAAGCCGCAAGCCTTTCCTCTTTTTAAAATAGTATCAAGCTTTTATTGAATTTAACATGTCTGTGGTGGGGGCTACATGAGTGTACATCCAGCTGAACTTCAGAGAAAATCATCTCTGTTCACATTTTCATGCATAACGTGACTTACCTTGTGTGGGTGGGCTTTTACGACTTTGCCCTTGTCTGAAGGTGTGTGAACATATGTTAGCGAAGTTGTGTTTTGTTCCCTCATACAGAAAGCTTTTCAGTGCAGTGTTCCTGTTATTTGTTGGCACTTTTGAAGGTGTTATCAGCGAGCCCTTTCTTTGGCACTCCATTATGTTCTCACTCTGTATCTAATAATCTTGTCATTTTCCACCGCATTTCCTCTACTAAGCAGTCAATTAGTGATGCAATACTTAGCCACCTTCAAAATCCTCTGAAAATCATGTGGAAAAAGGTTAATGTAATTTCAAAAGCATAAAGTGGATAGAATAGCCTGGATGTAAGTGTGTCTTGCTTGGAGTTTTTTAGTCCAGAACTGATTATCCAAGACTGAAATCTGATGGAAAACAGGCAGTAAAGGAGTCCAAGTTGAGTGAATCAGATAGCGTTTGGCCTTTGCATCATTTATATTCAGAGAAACACAGTGATGTGGTAATTAAAAAAATATGGAATCAAACTGTGGACTGTAAAAATGCATGTAGGAGTACTTTGTTTATCCTGTCCTCTGGCACCCTCTCATCTTGTCGGGATGTTATGCTGTTTCAGCAGAGCCTGAGCGACCACAGCCATTATGTTTTTTGCAGTTTATGTGACATTTATCAACATCATATGAGACAATAAAAGTCAAAATGTTATCAGGGTATATGATTGAAAGGTTATGAGGTAACACAAGAGAACGAATGTCTCATATCTTATTTGGGAGTATCTGTCAGCTGTGTGATATCCCTGCTGTGGCTTTTACAGTTTACAGTAAATGCTTTAAGTCCCTTTAGACTTTGTGTTCGTTATTTTTAAATTGGCACAGTTGCTTAACCTGCAGAGACCATGCGTTCAGCCTCCATGAAGAAAGGCATCTGTTTTCTATTGCCTTGTTTTTGTAAATGCTGGCAGATTCAGTGTAATGTCAGGAACGTCAGTCAGAGCCCTCAAGTAGTCTAGATTGTCAGAAATAGTGCAACCCATCAAACAGGATAAGTTATGGGTTAATCATATGCACCTTTTCAGTCACTTCAGATTTTCAAAGAACAGTTCTGAGAGTTCATGCAGGGAACACTTGTATCAGTGTTTTTCAGGTGATAAATATACTTTTCAAAAGGTTACCTTTCAAACTGAGTTTTATAAACACTGTAAGACAAGGTTATTTTCATAGAAATCCATACCGTACCTCTCAGCACGGGACTCATGAGCCGAGCATAATGAACAAAACCACATGAGCTGACAGCCGCACACATTTACATCAGGTACTATGCTCATGGTCATCTCTCAGAGAAAAGGTTTATCAAATCAAAATCAAATCAAATTTTATTTGTACAGCGCCAAATCACAACAAAAGTCATCTCAGGACACTTTACAAAGTAAGGTCTAGACCTTACTGTTATCAATATTATTACATAGGGAAAACCCAACAAACCCCCCTTGAGCAAGCACTTGGCGACAGTGGGGAGGAAAAACTCCCTTTAACGGAAGAAACCTCCGACAGACCCCGGCTCTTGGTGGGTGGCCTTCTGCCTCGACCGGTTGGG
>NW_018127883.1:4841517-4891089 GCF_001952655.1 Monopterus albus | reverse complement strand
GGCCTGTGTTTTGAGGGATGTGACAGTTACTGTGCCTAGGTGGAGTGGATTCATTTAGGCTGACATATTCTTGCTGCTGTAACCATGTTTCAGTAAGACACAATAAGTCAATGTGATGTTCACTTATCAAATCATTGACTAACAGAGATTTAGATGAGAGAGATCTGATATTTAATAGTCCACATTTGATTGTCCTATTACTTTCTACTATAAGAGGAGTCATCTTAATTTTAATTAGGTTCTTATGAATAACTCCTCTGGAGTTGATTCTTGATTTATATAATTTAGGTGGGCGGGGGGCAGACACAGTCTCTATGGGGTACTGGGAGCGTTGGGTGGGTAGCAGCTGCAAGGAGACAGCAGAGAGGCGTGTAAGACTGCGACCCTGCATCCTGGACTCAACTCTGGGTTGTCATAATTTAGGTTGTAAAACAAACTCGTCCAGAGAGAGCCGCACCACCCAAAGTGGGATGGATGCCGTCTCTGCTAATCAGACCAGGTTTTCCCCAAAATGTTTTCCAGTTATCTATGAAGCCCACGTTATTTTCTGGGCACCACCTAGACAGCCAGCGGTTGAATGACGACATGCGGCTAAACATGTCATCACTGGTCACATTGGGTAGGGGTTCAGAGAAAACTACGGAGTCCGACATTGTTTATGCTTCAAGACATACAGGAGGAATCTAAAGGACAGTTTAAATATTTCAGTTGCTGACTGACAACAAAGGCTGTGCCAGAATCTCCCCTTTATCTTTGGAGTTGCTGGTTTATGTCTGAGTGTGATGGGTCACAAAGCACAAACCCAGGATTCATTGCATCCAGCTCATATTATCATCAGTGTTGATTCTCCAAAAATTTGTCTTTGTACTCCTCCTAAAAGCCACTGGCTCCTGAGTACAACCTGTTATCCATTGCTAGCAAGAGAATAAATATTTTCATCCTCTGGGCTCATGTGTATCCAGAGAGTAGAGATAACATTTGTGGTAGGTTTGTATAGCTTCAGACAATCCAAGGCATGTTCTACTATAAATGCATCTTGAACCTTTGACTCATTGTAGCCCTTCTTTCTACCTCCCTTACTGGAGAATAATGTTAAGACATCTCATTTCTGCATACCTTTTAGCGTTATTCATGGTTATGGAGCCATTTAGTTCCGAGTGCATCCTCACTATGTCTGTGCTAAAAGCTTTAGAGCCACTTGATCTAAAAAAAAAAACAGTTTTAATATTCTCTTTTGAATTATACGAATACTTTTGATTATAACTGCTTAATTCAATTGTACAAAGAGCAGGATATTACAGAACACCACTTACGGTATATTAAATCAGTTCATTACATCAGACATGACTACCACATGTGATTAGACAGTCATGGATGCCAATTAACCTAGTAACCTGGATTGGTGGGTGGGACATGGGTAGTGCTGGCAGGATGGGTCTGACACAGATGTTTGCTTGATTGCACAACAGGGATGTTGAGTTTTTGGATTGAGAGACTGGTGTCCTAATGAGGTCCCTGAAGTACTCGTGTCCAAGCTGATGAAAGTGGTGAAACCTCAGGTCGTCATGCAGCAGCAAATAGCCCCATTCAGACGGAACTGACACTTTGAATTTTACTTTTCTGTGCACTATATTAAAGGATGTCTGGATGTTCAACTTTTTAACGTTTTTTTCTCAGATTGTAGAAAAACATCAAAAAAGTAGCTACATTTTCATCTCATACCTACTGCAGCAGGTTGTTGAAGCAGGCACATGGGAGTTGCTCCCTCTTCAGCAGAGCAATAAAGATCTCTGTTTCATCAATGAGGCTTATAAACTCATAAGAGGCAGGAGCCCATCCCAGAAAAACTTTTTACTAAATTAACTCATGTAAGGTTCACACAGGTTGTGTGAGTGATGTGATCCCAGGTCTGACCTCCTAAGCCCGAGGCTGCTGTTGGAACTGGGGCTGTAGAAAGGATGCTTTCCTCTCATCAGCAGCCAATCACAGGGAAAGAACCAGCACTGGCCCCTGCCTGGCTCACCACCATGCTGTTTAGCTTTTAACAAATTATAACTGTCTGCTAAGCACTCGTCTGTCCATCACACAGATGGAAGTTGAACCTTCATCCTCATTCTGGAAGCTTTCTTGCTGTTTTAGGTGGAGAAGGTTTCATGCACTTTTTCTTGTCTTTTCAGAAAGCTCCCAAATCCTCTCTTCCTTCACAAAGCCTCTGGGAGACAAGTCTCTTGATACCTGGATAGCTAGGCATTTTTCTAATGAGCCATAACCTGGGGCTGTTTTAATGACTCTGTCCAAGACACATCAGCTATCAACTTTGGAAATGCCTTACAGATGTGTGATTTTATTATATTTTTTTAGGAATGTTGGCAAGTGAATCCACTGAACACCAAGGCTGAATAACTCTGAATTGTAAAACATGTGAGACAATTTATTATTCCTGCAAAACACACACAGTCTCACATGTGTCCTTGTGGGACATCCACTGCTCTTAATCTGAACCTCTCATACAAACCAGCTAATTAGAATTAGTTTGACTACACTTCAGCTCATGAAAAGCATATCATGGATGTTTATCCAATGCTTAATTGACACTGTAAAAAAAAATACATATTCATAAACACACCAATGACTTTTCAAAGAGGCCTCATACAGAATGTCAGATTTAATTGGAGCGTACTGAAAGATGTGCCTGCTAATTTGAAATATTGTATATCTTTATGGTAGCTTTCTTTATTCATATTCACACTGTTGCTGTGCCAATTATATTATACCGTTGGTATGATATAATGACATGTACATGGCAGAGGTTACTTTATCCATTTCTTTTTAGTTTTAAAAACAACACCTCGGCCACTTCTTTAACTATGTTTTTACAGGTGTTTAACTTTTTTTCAAATTTAATATACTGAGGAAAACAAGGATTTCTGAATCTCTGCTGATCACAACTGAGGAAGAAGTGAGATGATGTGTTTCTAGTTTTAAAGATCAATGAGAAACTAAATCCCTTCTGATGGTTGCTATCCTGCTCACAAAAACTCAGTTTCATTTTGCAGTAGACCGATGCTACAAAAACAAAAGGAATTCAGCATGAATCTTAATTAGAAAAAAATACTGTGGAAAAACAAAGGGATGTTATCCACAAAAACCCATTAAGGCTCAGTCAAATGAAATAAGCAGATGGCAGAAATGAAAGTGCTGTCAGGCTCAGCACCTTATCTGGATAAGTGAAAGCAGGAGAGATATACCTCTGGGTCTGTGTTGCCCTGTGCTGCTGTGATCTTTTCTCAGCTGCTCTTTCAATATGTTGAGGTGACTCACTCTCTTCCTGTGTGCACAGCATGGGCTGCAATGGCAAACCTGTCTGTTGACCCTGCTGACCTACAGTCACTGTAAAGCAGGAAGTGAAGACTCTATTTCAAATTATCACAGCCTGCCCTCTGCCTCAATTTTTTTCTAAATGCACCTAGCACCACCCAGCCATTTTACACCTCTGTATCAACACCCCCACTGCTCCACTATTCTATCCCCTGTCAAGCAGGCAGCCATCAGCCAAAACACAGCACGGATGCAGCGCAGACACAGAACATGAATTAAAGATTTTGTCGCAACACACAGGACAGCATGTTGCAGCTGAGCGTGCGCACTATTGTCAACATGTGCCTCTGTATCTTTAAGCTGTAAAGAAAACAGGACACTAATATGCTGCATGTCAGAACAGAACCACAGCCACATCTCTGTGGAGAGAGACATATCACAGCACACCACTGTTGCTCTGAGCTATAAATATCTGATAAAAAGCTGTGCTGCTGTCATTTTAAGCCCATTGGAGTTCCACTGTTTATTTAGCCTACTTACGTTTTCTAAAAACCTGTTTTTAATCATTAAAATGGAATTGCAATGTGTTCCTCTCTAGGAAGAATTAACAATAAGATTGGAGTCGAGATGAGCAAGTGAGATAGGGCAGGCAAAACAAAACCATTCCAGGAGACAATGGATATCAGACTAGAGATGCATTTGTGGAAATAATTCCATTTTACCAGTGCACAAAGATAAAACAGTTTTTAGAGACCAAATGTGTCACAGGCCTCTTATTAGCATGCCATGCGGAAGCATATTCATTAGATTACTGGAGGAATCATGGGAGGCAGTGGCTCTGTTTGGCTTGGCTGTTTTTACTCTTGCAGAGTGTTTCCAGCTAATTGTTTTGTTTTTTGAACCAGAGCAATCTGATATGATATAACCTCTTCTGTGGTCAACTGTAGCAGGGAAACAAAAATGTTCTATTTTAACTATTTTGTTTGCTTACATATGGAAGTGCTACTTGTTGTTAAGGAAATGATGTACAACATGGTCACTGAGGTTCTGTTACAATAGAAACAAAGTTGGCGACAAAACACATAGCAGGAGTTTAGACTGGAATTTCACAGTCAAGGTGCTGTTTTGGATGATTACTACACATGTAAGAATACTCAATACAACTGTAGTCTGTAAGGTTACTGTAACAAGTCATTGTTGCCTCTGGTTTACAGTCTTTTCTGGGCCCGTTAGTCCGCAGGCCCTCATCACCTGCCATCTTGACAGCTTTAGCTGTAATCTGAAACTATGAGAAAACTGGAAGGTGAAAGGCCATGCTCCTAGGTCAACTCTTCATCCTCGGGCCTCCCTTCTTGAGTAACAACCTCACTGTCAGCATTCTCAGTATTTCTTCAGAGCAGGTTTTAGGTTACTGTATGTACCTCTAGGATTTCAGTCTTAATAGAAGACATCAATATAGGCATCAGTTTGAGAAAGTCTACATTTATGTTCAGGAATTTTAGAGCGAAATGTGCAATGGTGGTTCAAAAAAACTGACACAGTCCCATACTAATCAGTGAACTGTCTTTGCCTGCACTAGCTCAGTCCTGTGTTTCATACAGCCCAGCACAGACATATCACACACTGATTAAACTTTCAGAGACTCCTGAATACCATTGTCACCTGTCAAAATAGCCAAGCGTTGGGCTTACTTTTCAGAGATCCCTCTAACCAATCATGCCTAAAAACCTTTTCGAAGTGTTGAGTGGGGGAGCACTTGAGTTTGAGGAAGGGTTTAGTTCTCCATGCAGGAGGTGGAACACAGTGGTGTGGAGAGCGGTGATAAATACAGTTCTTTTAATACAATAGCTTTGTAGGTCACTCTCTGGAGAGGCAAGGCACATTCACTCAGCCAGCTGCTCCTGAAGAGTCTGCACAGCCCACAGACACAGGAACACGCAACCTTTAAAGAGAGATTTGAAAAGGTCAAAGCACAGGCATGCAGAATGGTAATATAGTGTATGTGCTTCCAGAGGTCACAGGGTCAATGTGGGCTTTATCCCTCCATATTCCTCCCATCCTGGAGAGCTGCCTTTATGGTATGTTAAGAATTAAAAGAGAACCTTTAGCACCATTTGCCAGTGCTGTGTTATATGGTCACAAACGTAGTAGCATCTTTGTTGAATGCATTATATTTCCATTTTTTTCCTTGGGAGCTTTCTTCCCTGTCTTCCTGGTGCTGGTTGACCCACTTCTGTGGATCTGGCACTGAAGAGAGAGCGAGGATCCACCTGGACTTGGTTAGAGGTGTGGTTTAGACAGGTTTACTGGGAGCAGGTGTGTTCCCGACACAGAATTCTGATGTTTTCTTCACTCCCTAAAAGGCCCCTTCCCCTGTAACTCTTCACAGCTCAGATGTCCTTTTAAGTGGTCAACTACCATGTCAAAACGAATCACATGCCATCATTTCACCAGTGTTTTATCCACTTGTTGTTACTGCTGGAGCTCAAGGTATTCCATTAGCCTGTTTTACTCTTGATGGAGCTTGAGACTAAGCTGATGGGGTCTCCACCACATGACAGAGTGTTTGCGCTCCCTCTTTACTCCACAGTCCCATGTAATATAACTGCATGCCCAGTGACTTTTCTTCCACTGATCTAATTAGTCCCTCGACACATCTTTAACAGTCCATATCTATCAGGAACATTAATTAATACCTAGGCAGGATATATTACTTTGTCCTTGTTTATTAAGGTATTAACAATGGGGGAGGGGTGGGGGAGGAATAGTCTCTCTTATCCCCTGGTATTAGTCACCTAGTGAGCCCGCTCATTCATCATACCCCTTCTACAGTGTATTTTCTTCTCCTACTTACTGTATGCTTGTTTGTTTGTCTGCACATATAAAGTGATGTTGGATTAGCATTATTAATTACAGCAGTACTCTGTGCCCCATGTTACACAATTGTCGCATTAACAAAGTGTCACCCATCTTTTGTGAATAGTTACTGAGGTACGAGGCTGGGAGATAATTAGCTCTCCCATCGGCTCCTGTCAAGTTTAAGGAACATTACAAGAGACAGAGTGGAAAACAGTGCTAGAAATACGGAGATCATTGATTTTTCTAAGCAACAGCCAGACAACAGCAGATACTGTATTGATTGTAGTCTTGCTTGGGATAGTTGTAGGAAGCTGGAGGAGAGTTCAGAGGCTGGGAAACACTAGCCCGTGGAGCTGTGCTGTATGATTGTCCATCACGTGTGACACAGACTACGTCAGCACCTTGAGCTAATGGCTGTGGCATAGAAATAAAGCATCTCCTGCTCTGCAGCTCCTTATATAACCACCTCGCTATGCTATAGTTTATGTAGACGACTTCTTTTTTTTTTAAAGGCCAGTGTGTCTTTTAAGTATGACCTGCTGAAACTCCCAGTATGACAAAAAAATATGCCAAGTATAATGGTACTGGCTAAAATTCTTCACTACTCTCCCTCGGCACATATCTGCAGCAGCTAACACATCCTTGTTTAGTTATATAATATTAGCCCACAGTTATTCCACTAATGTCAACAAGGCATTGGATATTTTTGATGTTTTTATTTGATTCACTAACAAGTGAAATGGTTTGATTCACATTCAAGAGTTGAGCACAGGGCTTTCTTTCACTAACCACGCTAATTAGACCCACTTTAGCAATTTTATTGCTACTCGGGGGGATCTTTTGAATGCCTTTTTTTATGTGGATTGGTGTTTGAAAAGCACAGTGCTGCCTATTTTAGTAATATGCCATTTATGAGCTCCCTGATCACTCTGACTGAATTGTGTATATGGAAATGGCCTAGAAGGCACTCAAGTATATGGATCCCTATTTAAGTGGCCTTAGCTGTTGATTAGTGCCATGTGGCTCTATCCTGAGGTGAAGCACACCTTATATGCATATAGACAGTGACAGTAACATTGATATATTACAGTCTCACTGAGACAAATCATGCAAATCACGGAGACTAGGGAGAATTATTTCTCCCCACTGCACTGTTATGACTGTG
Organism: Monopterus albus; assembly: GCF_001952655.1. Classification (NCBI taxonomy): domain Eukaryota; kingdom Metazoa; phylum Chordata; class Actinopteri; order Synbranchiformes; family Synbranchidae; genus Monopterus; species Monopterus albus. The sequence continues at coordinate 4,883,747 of NW_018127883.1, read as the reverse complement.
ATAGAGTGTAATGAAACAAATTTTACCTTCATTTGGTGTCTTCTCAGGCTTTTGTAACAGATTATTTTAACTTTTCTTTATAGTGAATTTTGTGTTAAACCCTTTGAAATCTAAGGTCATCTAGTTCAGTGGGATGTGCTTTGTTCCTATTAGTCACATCAAATCAATAGCTTTTGCAGTTCCTTGGTCTACTTTTTTAAGTCTTTAGGGATTCAGCTTGACAACATTGGTTTTGTCTCAGCATGTAACAAAACTGTTTGGCTAATTAGTCTTGTTCTTAGTCTTCTCCCTCCCACTGCAGACCCTAATCCTCATTTCAATGATCTTCATACACAATGTTGATTTTTCTGCACCTAGCATTAACACCAAAATGGGTAATAAGATTATATTTGGCTAGAGCAAAGAAGCAAATCCACTTGTGAGTGAGATAAAAGCTGATCAGTGGCACATTTGGTTACACTGACAAGAATCTCCAAACGGTACTGAATAGCATCTATGTAAACACAACTAAGCTTTCATATGTAAATCAAGAACGAGGCAGGTAACATGGCAAATAATGTTGTTTTAGAAAGATCCTAGGCATACACAGAGATAGGGAAGAAGCAAAAAGGACATAAGGAGATCTGCCTTCAGCTCACTTTATCTTAATGGAAAGATATATCAGATTGTGGGCTGTGTGCTTTAACAGACATTTTATTTCATATTTACTATGAATGGAGTCCAGATATCCAGATGTGAGATATGCATGTTAAGGTCAGCTGTAAAGGTAATCACTATGTCATGATATTGCTGCAGCCTGTAACTGGGCCTTTGAGTAACTGTACTATTGCATGACTGTATGTCATCAAAAAAGATAGATGACGGTGGGTGACACTCATTTACACAAATCTCCATGGTTTAACCGTGGAGATTTAGTTGATTAATCTGCTATAAACATTGTAGGCCACTTACATGTAAGTATCTAATAGCTTCCCATCTCTAAAACAAACACCTTCAGGCACCTACTATTAGTCAGCTGCTGCCAGTTACTGCAGCACAGAGGAAACCAGAACCAGACAATTTAGCCTGAATCACTGCTTTCAAAGACTCTGGTTTGGGCACCTTCTGTGAGAACTGTATTTGCTGTATTGTATTCTGTATTTCAATATTGACATTTTTCTGGATTTATTATAACTGAGTAGTGACAATGTAACAATCACTAATTTTGAGCAAATATTCTGCTGCTGTCTTTAAGCATTTATCTGCGTTGTATTGTTTAACTTTTTTACTTTCATGGTAATCCTGATCTGCTGGCCCCTCAAAGCATTTTACCTTCTGCCATTGTCATTTTAAATAAATAGCCCTGACACTTTCTACAACTCGCATCGAACGAAAGGTCATAAATTTGCTTGGTGCATCTGACGAAGTCCAGATCAGATCTTTATTTCACTGTATAAGTTATGTCAAACAGCACTTCTGCTTTGAGGCCTGCTTCCCTGTTTGATGTCGCCCACACAGCCATATGGTATCGCTCTCAGCATCAGTTTTTCTGTTTTTTATTTCCTGCCATTACACTCATCCTGAACTCTGTTTGCAGAGTGTAAATCAGCCACAACCTCACAGCTACTATTGTGCTTTTTTTTTGTGTGTGAAACAGGGCCATCTTTTTTATTGTAACACATATTCAGTTATTTTATCATGTTTTTTTGTTGTTCTTTTTTATAAGCCTGTATGATGCCTATAGACACCCAAAACCTCTTTACAGGATGGATTTAGTAATATAATGACAGAACTTAGAGTTTGAGTGTGGTGGAAAACGAGTCCATAGCTAAACCTGGAATTAAATAATGAGCATTACTCTGCTGATTATGTCGCTGTTTGGCAGAAAGAGCTCTTTAATGAACCTTTTCTTCAAAGCTTCGGTGCCAGCTCTAATGCAGACAGTGCATTAGCAGGAACAAAAGGAAAAATATTAATTTTTTGGAATGAACATTGTGTTAGCATCTTGTATGGGCTCGGTTATAAAAGTAACAAAGGGGTAAGAAGAAAGTGTATATGAAGCAGTACTAATGAGTATGTCCCCTGCCCTTATGGCATTAAGATCCACATGAACGACAAAATAAACACCACATTTTAAAACTTTGACCTGACAAATTTCTCAGTATTTTTATGTACCATCTGCATTATCATTTTCAAGTACTGACTGGGTTGCAAGGCTGGAGAGCACAGTTAACAAGGGATGAATACATGGCCTGACTGCTAGCACATCCATTCTCCTGACATGTGGACATGTTTGTTAGAAATATTGCAGTCACAGGTACCTCAGTGCTTTTCCACAGCTCCTCTGGACTTTACATACTATAGATGGCAGCCAGATCTAAGCTGTGGGGAGCTGTGATTGGATTCCCATTTGTCTGCAGTTTTTGTATAACACTCAAACTGGAGAGGACCTGGCTGGATCACACCACATATTTCCTCCCAGGAAGACCCCCCCCTCAAACCAGTCAGTCCCAGACAGTGCAAATATACAGCTGAAAACGAGAGGCCAGGCATGCCAAACCAGCTCAGAGACACACACTGACTCCTCCAAATCCTGAATACGCTACAGGGGAATTGGAAATGATCTGAAAAATAGAAGAGGCATTTGTATTGTCTGATTTTCCTTATGCACATCAGTTGATTTAATTTGTTTGAGACTGCTATTCCCATATAGTCTCCCCTGCTGGACCCAAAAAGGTTTGTTGTGTGAAAACTTTATCTGGCAAAAAAACATACTGTGTAATGACATCATCAAGATGAGCTGGTCAAGTCTGAAGAATGTCTATGCCTGCCTGCACACCAGAATCTCTCAAAAAGGGCCACTTTTCTGATCTTATTGGCCTGCTCCCAGAGATTGAACAGGTATTGACTAAAAAGAAACACAAAAAATGAAAATATTATTGGGTTTGACAACCAAGCAGGATAACCCCTGCATGCTCCTGGTGAGCAGATGAGGAGGCACCAAGCCTGACATATCCGCATGAAGCACCAATCCCTCAACCTGACAAGTAATACTGTCTCTTGGTGGTCAATATGGGAATTGAGAGCACAGAAAAGGTGTCAGAGGCCAGTCATTGCTTTAAAGGAGCTCAACAGGTGTCATGAAGAGGAAGAGCTTGAGCAAACAGAACTTTGTGAGGCAATAGCAATGCAATAGTTCTAGGAACATTATAAAGTATTTTTGTGATACACAAAAATTAGAGCTCCTATTCATTTCTTAGGAGATTGTCATTTGTTTCCTAGTTACAGTTTATTATGTGGCCTGTGACATTTTTAACCACTTATAGCACTGTTGATCAAGTTTAATCAGCAAGTGCATGAGGATACACATACACACTTTGAGCACAATCAATATTGCTGCCAAATGCAGAGGAACATAATGTATATTAACAGTTGGTGGGCCATAAAAATAGCAATAGCTCTAAAAGAGCAGAAAAGCACTGCAAGCTTTCAGAACATTTAAACACGGGTTTTATGAGGTAGAAAATGCATTCAACATGTTTATTCCCTTAGGGAGACAACAATGCATTTTAGTAAGAAACACTGAATGTAAACTCCTTATACTTTTAACCAGGGGCAGACAAACTCAGCGTTGACTTTTTCACATCTCTGCATGCAGTTTGATGGTAGGTACAAGCCAACAGTAACATACAGCACTTTGGATACGGGACATCTATTTGATAAATTCTCTGGAGAGAAACATCATTACATTTCTCTACAAATTGAGCTCTGAGCTGTTTAGAGGATTTGCTTGTTGTTCTCTAGACTTCCATTCACTGAGCTATTTAAAGGTGAGTTAATTAAACTCAGCATTCAGCTCAATTTTAAAATGCTCACAGGCATCTGTGTTTCTCTGGTTCTGAGCAAAAGGGGAAAATAATATAGGTCTATTTTTAAGCCCAACAATAAGTTTGGACCCTACATTTCTTGCACATTTGAACAAGTTGTCCCAGGAACCCTGCACCCACCTTCACATACACACACGCTGTACTCTGCCTCATCAGCAGAGGTTGTTACAGGCTAGTGGCTGTCCAGAGGTCAGATCATTACCAATGCAGCCATGGATCATTGACACAGCCCTCATACAAGTCCTTCCTTCATCATTCCCCTCTGACCTCATGTGCAGCAACACTACCAGCCCAATCCTTTTCCTTCACACTCCCACTGTTCCCCATAGACTCAACACAAGTATTTCATCATTATAACTGTTTGACTATCCATATTAATTGACAAATTTGTCAGCAGAGTCTATTGCACCATTGGTCACATGCCAAAAAGATGCTTTAGCATTATGAACCTCAAATCTCTGGTGGGACTGACATTTCCTTTCGATTTCATCTTGTTGGTAGGAAAGGAATTTCATTACTGTCATTGCTTATGTACTACAAAACATTTAGTTGCAGTCTAGTGATGTCAGTTAGTGTTCCTGTGGGAGGGTGTTGACATTTTCATTTACTTTAGTAGGGCAGAACTAGCTGCGGTAAAACAGCTTCCTCAGAATTTTAAAGCCTTTCTTCCTCTTTTAGAAAGATAAAATATGAAAATAATTTAAAATACAAGGGATGAATTTTGTGAGTTTGTCTGCTGAAATCGTATCTTTTCTTAATCAGATAGCCCAGTGCACAGAGCTGGCAGGAACGGTTCAAAGTCTGTGAAAGTCAAATTCTGTCCCTTTCAGTTTGAGAGAACAGCTTTTGAAAATGAGCTCAAATGCTACAGTAGACGCCTCAAGCATGCTGTTCTCCAATTTTTATCTAGAGTGCTGTGAAGCAATGAAGAGTGGATTATACTGTATGAACTATTTTTCAGCTCTGTTAAAAAAAAAAAAAAAAAAGTGAGGCGCAAGTGGCATTTGTTGAATTAACATACAAATTGCTGATATATTATCTTATGGATTTTTCCAAATCTAGCAAAACAGCATTTTCCTGTCAAAATGTTTTATATTTTGCACTGCATTCAGCCTAAGAATCAGCATGGTGATGTTTTACACTGATGAAATAACCAGGCAGCTTACCAGAATGTTATCACTTCTGCTTAGTCACACTGTGCTGAGCATAATTGTGTACATAAGCATTTAACAAATTCTGTCGTCTGTTTTGCACACCATTGACTATCCTATTGCCTAGTGCCCTTATCATGATACAAAGTAGTGAGCATCTAATGTTGACTGGCTTTGGAAAGTAAGAATGTGAGCTCAGCATTTTCTTCCAGGCTTTGGTCGTAACCATGACCTCTCAAAGCCCAATGTCAGGCTTCTCCTTTGATGTATGGATGGAGGCGTTTTGTTCAAAGGGATAACCTTTTCTGGGCACTTCTTTGAAATGATAATTCACCAGCTTGCTGCAGGTGCAGCTGCAGCTCTCTCGGTGGACAGGGTCAATCAAAGTCAAATGGTGGAGCTGCTCACAGCTTCACCCAAGTAGCCGGTGCCAGTGCCTGGCTGCTGCTGTCAGCCCTGCCACCAATATAACGTCTACCTCTGGTAACGTGGTAAAGGGAGCGAGTGGCCACAAGGGATGTCACAGGAACAATCGGATTTTAAGCCACATAGTGTCGTAGTGTTATGGTGGATCCAGTAATGTTTGAGTGTTTACACATCTCTGACTGTGGTTGTGTGTCAGACCCAAGCTGAGGTTTTCTGTGCTTTTCCAAGCTGCAGGCTCTGTGTACTATGGTGAGGGGGACGCAGGTGTGTGTAATTACATCAGTAATATGGCCTGGATATGGTCCACCTGTCTCAAAGTGAACCTTCTATCCAATCCAGTGGCGCTGACAACAAAGGAGATGAGTGCTCACTGATCATGGCTTTGATGATGCAGCTAGAAGGCTGTGTTTTATGGACAGATATTTTTGGCTCAGGAATAATTCACTGGAATTATTCAATCTGTGTTGAACAGTAACATGTACTATCAGTGCACAATCACACACACAGCACTCATGTGCCCTATATGTCATGTCAGTGATGAAAAACTTGTAAACAAAACTCTGTATGTGTGTGTCTGAATGAATGATGTATACAGTTCACAAGGCCCAGCCAGTGTGATGGAGTGGTGACCTGCCCAGGCTCCCTTCCATCTATTTATACTGGTGTTTACTCTCTACGACCTTGAAGACAAGCAAATGAAGTGAATGAATGAATCATTTCCACCAGTGTTAATGCTGTATATCAGTCTCCTGTCACTGTCATCTGGACACATTCAGGACCTTGCATCAGCCGCTGCCGTGATAACGAGGCAGCACAGGACACACAGACATAGATCTCCCATGGGTTTGGGCTCCAGCTGGAGCAGACACGCTAGGGCAACCTGTCCTTATTATTGTTTGTGACAGAATCAAGAAGGAAATGCAAGTAGCAAAAGTGTGTGCGTTGTGCCTGCACGTCAGATTCTGCTGGCAGTATCCCCGATGTAATTATGGGCATGGGTGGCCAGCTATGACAGCTCATCTGTTAGCCAGCCAGTAGGAGACTGGGGCACCTAGTGAGTCCTGTGCTAGAATGATGAGCCACCGAAACACAAATTAAAAATCACATACACTATTTCATGAAACGAAATGTGAGCAAAAGACACTTTCATGTTGTTTTGTGCTGCTCGTTAATATTGTGGCACATGCATCTGCCATAAACTGACAGGTCTAGCCACCCCTAAATCTCATTTTTCTGTGTTTCATGTGCCATGTAAATGAGTTACAAAGGTGTAGGTTGAACCCCTGGTATTATCATTTTAATTAGTCTCATCTTATCATTTATTCAGAACGCAATTACAGCAAAGAGGCATTGGTTTTTGAATTGATTAGACTAGATGAACAAAGTGTTCTACAGAGAATTTAAATGAAATAATTGCAACAAGATCTTTAACCTGCATCATTAAATAGTTCACTGTACCACAAATGTGTTGACAAACAATGTCTGCATCTTAAATTAATGTATTTTTCAGTGTATGCGCTCACTGCATTTTTGAGTTTTGCAAGTGTAGTGAGAAGCTAAGTGGTTCAACTTAACTCTTAATAGATTGTCTAGGACTCATCAAACTGATATAATCAATTGGAAATATTTCAACATATCACTTTGATTTTTTCTTAATTATAGGCGTATTTTCTTGTGAAAATCATATTAATAAGCTCATGCACAGTGTCTCCATAATGCAGTTTATTCATTTTGATTAATCTTTTTTGAGGAAACACTGTTTATGTCAAAAAATCCACTGAACCTAGCTTTTCCCAGAGTTGGCTCATTCTCCACCAAGTACAGGTCAAACAGCGACCGGTCAGGGCAGCTACACAGTCTTGCACCTTATTGTGCAGAACACGTTTCTGTCAACATGACCACGCCTCCCATATGCAACCAGGGGACCTAGTCATATTGTGCTCAGCCTCTGGCAAAGGACCTCCAATCAGGGATGAGTAATGACTAGGCAGGCTAGCACGTAGTGATCCCAGCTTTCTAATTAGTCTTCCATTAACTTTTTCAACCTTGGCGGCTGTAGGGTGCTCACTCAACACACAGACACACACCTCACAGCCTCAAACCAAAATATTTATAATCCTCTTCAAAATCAAAAATCTGAAATGAAGAATTTAGTCATGCGGTGCTCATTTAAATCCTGTTCACTTTGACCCCTTTGCTTTTTCTCTGCTGTACCAATTTATATCATCCACTTAAATATACTGTACTATTCAGTGCAGTATGTGCATATGTGAATAACCTCTTTCTGGTTGACATTAAAGAACAGACTAGTGGAATTTTATTTTATAGAGCAAAAAGTCACAGATCATCTTCTCTGCAGTGTTTGACTCATTTGAAGCCTTAGTCAACAGTGTTTGTTTGTGTACAGGAAAATGCCAGTGTTCTACTCTGGCACTTCTGTTTTCATTAAGCATCCTAATCTGGCTGATGTATGTCAAAGACCATACATTGTGTTTCGGATCTGTACAATAAACAAACTTGTCAAGAAATCTGCAGAATATGGGCATGCTGTAACAGGCTAGAAAAAGAGACTAACAGAGGGGGAGAGGGAGCCAGAGAGAAGAGCCTACATCACGTGGATACTAAGATTTTCCATTTGGTTTTGTTTTAGCACAAGTTGTCAGTTGACCCAGAGTATTATTTTTCCTTTGCTTCATTACATCAAATAATAATATAGAAGTATAATCAACATTAGAGGCATCTTTGTGTGTTTGTACATGTGCAGGTGCCCACATTGGCACGTCTGTGTGTAAGACATAAAGCCAAGACTCATCCTGTTACACAGTGGGCAGTCAGGTTTAGAATGGAGTGCCATAGAAGAGTAATGGAAATTCCCGGGGAAGCGCTGTCCTGTGGCCCTCCAGCACCCAGTGGTATGCACTGTCTTGGTGTATTATCACTTTTCTGTTTGTCAGCAAGCCCTCGACTTCAAAGGTGACTTAAAGCTTTCTTTTTCTCTTGGGGGTTGAGAGCCTGAGTCTACATTTTTTGAACAAAGCCCCCCAAGACATCTAGCAAAATAAAATGTGGCCATTTGGATGCAGCTCCTAACATTTAGTCCAAAGCACAGATCATAAACTATTAAATAGATATATGTATGTATGAGCACAAGAAGGGTGCCTCTTTGAATCAGATCCTTGTGTTGGGAAGGGTCAGGGATGGAACTAACGCTGGAAAGCTCCCATGCAGTCTCATGCATGGAGGCGGTTGTGTCTCTTTGTGTTGGGGGTAGGAGATGGATGGATGGATGGATAGCTACCATTTTGGTCGTATGGCTATTGTGTAAAATTTCCATTATTCAGTTCAATGATTATCTGCAGCTGTGATGTGAAGAGCATCTCTGACTGTGACTGATGCCTACACACCTAAGACTCCACTGGAGGAAAGGTGAAAGCAAAAGAGGTGACCTCTTTCTCTGCAGTATTTCAACTGCTCTTTATAGAGTAATCACAGTATGGCAAGTGTACTTGGCTATATCACAGTTTAAGTTAACAAACTCGTCCTCCTGTTTATAATGTTTATTTTTGAAGAAATGAACGCTCTCCGGATTTGTGTGGTTGCTGATTAAATAAGTGACGTTTATACATCACTTAAACTTACCCATATTAAAAGATGTTATTCTTGCTTTTTTTCCCCCAGTATTAGGCAGCCGTGTCTAGTAAACAGGAGGCTATAAGTACTGGGAAAGACTGAATCCCGAGTCTGCAAGGAGTGAGGAATTCCTCAAAGAAAGGAGCAGAAACTAAGTAGATCATGCCAGTGTGCACAGGACAGAAACTGACTGTAGAGGAGGGCGCCCTTGTAAAAGAGGTCCTTGACCTCATTTTTCCCTGGATGAATACTGTAAAGGTTAAATAAATAAATAAAGTGTAGGTCACAACCTGCATAAACTAACTTTAACACAGGATAACATTATACTCCTGATGTTAATTGATGTTTGTATTGGCCCATTAAGGTCATGCAAAAGACATATTGTTACTTAAGATTTCAGTCCGGCATTTGAAATTGCCATAATTTGCCATTCGCATATATATACTTGGCCAGTAAAGCTGATTCCTCTGAATATGTCCACATCTATCAACGTCCTTCATTGTGTTTTAAACACTGGGCTAATTTGTGAAAGAATTAGCTTTTTTTCTATAATTTTTCAATTGATGCTTTTGGAGTTTAAATTAAACTTAAAGTTTGCACGTTTTGTGTAAAAAAAAAAATCATTTGGCATGACATAAAGATGGTAAGAATAAATAGTTTTGCCACTGGAATATTACAAATATTTTATTGACCTGGTGGTGTTGACCAGGAATTGATGCTACAAATGGTCAACAATGGTCTGCTCTTTGGCTTTGGTATTATAGAAGTAATCTAAAATATTATGTTTAATGGAGTTGTGGTGGTAATGCTTTTAATGTCGTCAAAATATCAGCAATTATGAAAAGAAAATGTACTGAGTTAAGAGTTTATTTCAGTTTGAATAGCAATTTATTGTTTAACTTAAGCTGAAAAGTAGGAATCTCTTACATTTTTAGATAAAAAATACTCTCAAACCATATGATCATTTTACATTGTTGAAAAACAAAATGGTGGAGGTAAAAAATACCAAATAACCAATAATAACATGCTTTCACTCAACATCGTAAATTATCTTTCTATGATAGCTGTTTGAGCTTTCAGTATCAAATTTGGTTATTCTCTGTTCTGGCTTCATGTTCCTGAGAGGCGGACAAAAAATTTTCAATATTCTCAATTGTTCATCTTTAATTTTGCCATGTCATCTCATCGCTCTTTGCCTGATACTGGGGCATATTGCTCTGCTCTAACCAACAGCACCATTCAGTAATGCTTTTTCTGATGTAATGGGTTGTAATATTCTCTGAAAGCTGTCTCCAAGGCTTGTGTTTGGGTGGTCTTTGGGAGAGTAACTAATTGGATTTGTGATTGTATCTTGTTGATACAGACTATCATCGGATCTAAATTTGCCCTGTTGTTATGTCATGTAATTAGGCAATAAAAATTTTGTTTTTAATCTCTTTGTTTTTCTGTGCAGATCACACGGGTCATTTTCTGCGTCTTCCTTGAGACCGACTTTGCCATCTACAAGAAGAAAATGTCTGCCATTTTCCAAGGTATTTTAATTTTATTTTACCAAGGCAAGTCCCACTGAGGTATAAAACCTCTTTTCTAAGTGAGGCACACTTCCAATTGACTGGTCGGTGTATCATTAATACCATATTTTTACTTTTCCTCTGTTACCCTTTGCTGTTTTGAGTTCAAATACTGTAGCTAATGGATTTATGAATGATTAATGTGCTGTTTCTCCAAGGCCTCCTTTCGGAAATTATGTACTTGCCTAATTGACCATCTCTGTAGAACTAGGCAGCTTTGCTACCTAATGTAACCAAGGAAACATCTGCAGTAAGAGACATCTTGTTCATAGAGGCTGTAATATAAGGACCTGTCAGGCACGGGTAACAGCTTCAAATGTAAACAAATTCAGTGCACCCGCACGGCCATTCGGGAGATTAACAGTGAGAATTTATGTTGACAGTTTGTAAACCAAGTGTGAGGTTGTCTGGATTGCCTTAGTAAAACTGAAATAGCTAGGCTTCTTGTGAGTGAACCAGCAGGCTGATATTTTACATAAGTGTTGATATTCTGATGAGACATTAATGTCAGATTTGATTGATTGTAATAGTAGTCCTCAGCAGTGGATGTTTTCTGCAGGAACTAAAAAATTCAGGGATGCATAGCAACCACTGATCATCCTTGGTTACTGCTCCTCAGTTCTGTATATGAAATAAACAAACATCCATTATCTTCTACTCCCACTCTTTTTTCTGTCTTTTTTTCACCCCTCCTTTCATGCCATCATCTTTCTTTCGAGGGCCAGGAGCAGTCACCAGCTCTGATGGAGGCTCCACGGAGGTTTGAGTTGAATAGCCGGGGAACTAAAAGAAGCTGGCCTAGCATTACCTCCCATTTACCTCACTTTTCCCTCCCTACCTCCCCAATGGAATACCAGCTCTCAGGCCTTCATCTTGCTGCTCCCAGATGGAGAGTGTTTTGTTCCCTCTGCGCTCCCGTCATCTGTCTCGCTCCCCGCCCAAGTCTCTTCCCTGAAAGATTACATTCTAGGGAGAGACCTTAATTATATTGCCTGCCCCCATGCACACAGCACCCGTCTCATCTTATTAGTGCTCTGAGATGAGAATCTGGAGCTGTTGTTCTCCAGTTATCACTCTCGCCATTTACAAGTGCTGTCAGCGGACAAATGCCCTATATTTCTCCATGACTGGGAACAGTGAAGAAGCAAAACAACAGGCTCAGTGTGTATATGTGTGTGCGTGTGTGTTACAAAGTAAAATCTGAAAAGTTTTGTTACATTATTAGCAGATAACTCGTTAAAAACTCTTATTTATTTATGTAATGAGTTGCTAAGGAGGATGCTGGAGGTATATCTTTGATTAAATGTGGGGTCATTCCAGAGGGTGTACCACAGCACACTTTATGAGGCTGGCCCAAGTGCTTTTCCTCATCATTGTCTCGTCTGTCACATGCCCTTTGACCACCTCTGGAGTCAAGGCCACCTTTATCACAGCTCTGTGCATGTGTGGGCTGGAGGGGACATTAATTCCATTATAGACCAAGTGGTTAAGTAAGTGTGACATTCCCACTCAGGGTCATTGTCTGGAGTAAGGCAGACACATTTTTTACACCACATTCACCTACAACTGCTCCAGTCTTTCACCTCATATTCAAAGCTTTTACCATAGCCCCTTTGAAAACAACAGCTCTTTTAAGGAAGAACTCAAAGATACTCTACTTACTGGTGCTGAGATTTCTAGAGTAGACTCTAAGGTCAGGGATTGAGTTCATGTGTTTTATCCAGTCATGTGATGAGTTTAACTTAGCTTATAGGTGTGCTTGAAATACTGATTGATATGATTATACCATGTAGGGAATGCATAGCTCTGCGGTGTGAAAAACTTGCATTTAGCCTGCACAGAGTGGCAGTAGTGAATCAGAGGCTTTGAATTAGCTCTGCAAGTATGCTCACGCACGTTCAGAACATCTCATCTAACCTCACTGCTAGAGACAGTCAGGTAGATATTGTGGCAAATGCATCACAGAGGCCTATTCTGCCTCCTGCAACATTTTCTCGGTTTCAATAACCCTCTGTCACATCAGCACTCACTGTTCTTTCTCGCTCTCTTCTTCGCTCATTCTCCCTTACACCTTGCTTTGTTGCCGTGTCACTTGCCCATTACTTCATCCTTCCACTTTCTATCATTCTTGCATATTATATCAAAGAGGAGCTTCTCCACCACTTCCTCTATCAATAAGCTATTGTGGAGCTGATGTAAATAGTGCTTCATCATCCTTCTGTAATTTATATATATGTATGGTCATGTGAAACTCAGGATCTTCCCTGTGAGTTTTAAGCATGTCTAATGTCTAGAGCTGAGAGAGAACAGAACAGGTTTTTATTGAAATCTTACCATTCCCATTTTTCATTGTATAGCTGCTTTCCTCATATTCAAGCAATCTGTCAAGTGACAATGACTGGAGCAGGACTGTGTAAACAGGACATTTGCATACAGGAAATTGCTTTATTACAGTGTGTCACTGTGGGAGGATCGAAATATGGTTACATCTCCACAATCGGAGGAAACTGGAAAAATAGCATGCACATCAGCCACAACTCATAAACGCATACATAGAAAAGAGTGAAACATTAGAACGTAACTTTAGAACATATGACTGCAGATTTATTGTATTTTTCATTTGCCTGGTGTTAAAGCAGACTCACCAGTGGAACAGCTGTTTGATAAGTAATGATAGAGTTGTCACAAACACACAAAGGTCTTTTTATGTAGCACCAGCTCAAGGAGCACTTTAGTTATTTATGCTACGTTCCATTTGAAGGTTGAAGTCAAATTTTTCAGTTCCCAGTTGGAAACTTCAACTGGATCACCCCTGAAGTCAGAATTCCTTCTCGGAAAGTCAGAGGAACCACACCAACCCCAACTTTAAAATCCAAGATGGCTGCACCACGCATCAACAATTGTGAAAGCTGTAGTAATATACCATTTATTAGCACTTCTGCCTTTTTTGTGTCTTATTATAACAGTCGGACAAACTGTAACATCCCATTTTTGTTTATTGGCTGTTCCTACGATATTTGTAAGTGCTGACATTGTATAATGCGTTGTTATAAACTAGTATTGCCAAGAGTGGCTAAGAGTGCCTAACAGCAGCAAACCCTGTCCATGGTGGTTTTCTGACATGGTTTACTTGAACACGGTTAACTGGGGTGTGATATCATTCCCAGCTCCGAACACTCATTGACATAATGCATTCCCTGGCCCCTGACCCTAGACTTATCCATCACAACTGAATGCTTAACTTCAGTCCTTACCCTGACCCCTAACATAACTTAAACCTAAGACCAATCTTCAACTAAATCTTAACCTTGAAACAACCCTCTGAATTTGTGAAGACTGGCTAAAATGTCCTGACAATGCCAAAATGTCTGCATCACAATGGCACTGAAAAGAAAATTCTCCTAACTTAACCTCATTCTAACTTTAAACCTAGTTGTCATCCTAAAATTCAAAGATTTACATTGTGGGGACCAGCATCTGGAAGTCCCCACAATGTCAGTGTGTAAGCAGGTTTTGGTCCCTACAGTTTGGGGGATAGCAGGCACACACACACAGGCAACATAATGCTAAGTAGCTACATGTTACGCTTTTACCTTTATAGTACCATTCATCATCCATTACCCTCCTCGCCAACTGAGCTCATAACCAGAGATATAATGACATATTCATTACTTTGAAATGCCATAAACTATACACATCTCAAAGGTGCTGTGACAGTATCACTATCTGGTTAAGAGCTTCACCAGTGTTTGCATCATTTGAAGGAATATACACACCTAGAAGCAGCCAGAAAAATTAAAGGAGTTACAGTGAATAAGGTAGCATTAATTGATTAATATATAGAGCCTAATAAATGCAATTAATCATATGACATGATTCTATCAAGTATTCAAATTTGTTCATAGATTGTGATTGACCACATGCTTGCCTGAGCACATATTATTTGCAAGCACAGAAGCAGCCAGGCAGCTGTGGTTGTAGAGTAAAATCATGTTGAAATTGATGCTGGGTGCACTGCTCCACTAATATGATCCAGGTGGCTGCCCACAAGCTGGGCTCCATCTCTTCTTCTCCTCAGTCAGCCACAGTGCTGACAATATTAACGCAGCACACAGATCAGCAGGAGCTGCTGCATTCTCCCCAACTGTTTCACTGACTTTCCAAATGACATTATTTACATGGCTCTAAAATACACTCCACACTTCCAACCCCACAACCCAAACTCCTGCCCCCAAACGTCCATAATCGAAGCATCCTTTCAGCACCGCGCTGCTCTGGAAGAAGTAAAGCTCTAGTGTACACACACTTCTATTGCGCCCATGTAATTTGTTGACAGAGGATATGAAGGGCTTCAAGAATCTTGTGAAGGGTGAAAATGAAGTCTGTGTCGGTTTCACAAGGCTATCCCTCGGGGCAGGAAAATGAGCAGACCATAGTGTGTTAGTGATGTGACTGCCAGCGAGCACTCTGGCTCAGAGTCTGTCAGCTTTAACAAATATGAAGATCAGCTTTAGCGCTTAATATGTGAAAATGTTCAATGCACAATACATATGCTCACTACCTACATAGCATCACGTACAGTACAGGCTAGACATGTCTAGACTTTGATATTTTAGAGGTTTAGAACTTGGTGTAATGCAATTCAGCTTAAAGCTTTAAATCTAACTCTGTCCTGACTGTCCCTCACTTAATAGCAAGCTATTTCAACAGGTGAGTGAAAAATGTGACCTAAAGGAATAGTTCTTTCAGTTTCTTGTCAAGGATTTGCAGAAAAAATCTTTGTCCAAGAGTTAGATGAAAGGATTGATATCAGTCTATTCTGTCTGTGTCCAAAGTTTTCTAAAGAAGATCTGCATACCAGCAACTCACTAATAAACACATTACTCTATATCTCATTTGTTTATTTCATACTAAACTCCAAAATCAAGTTTAAATGAGGTTTAGATTGGTTCTGGTAAGTGGATGGTTTTACCTTTGCACAGGGCCAGGCTAGCTAATTCCTGTTTCCAGTATTGATGCTAAACTACACTGCGCACAGACAGGAGAGTGGCATCGATCTTCTCATCTAGCTCACAGAAAGAAAGCAAAAGAGCACTTTCCCAAAATGTCAAACTACTGAACAGCTGATAGGTTCTCATTTGTTTTCATATCACAGTAGTATTTGTTCATCCCAAGATCAAACAAGCCATTTTGTTTGATTCTCTCTTGTGAATCTAAACATGTGACTGTTCTCCTCACTCCAAAAAAGAGAGAGCAAAAGAAAGGTGCCACATATTGTTACTCTAAGACTAAAACACATACATTTCCCATGTTGACAATGTTGAGCAGTGGTAATAATGTTATAGTGTGTGGCAGTAACCAAGAAACCCCATGTTTCCATTCTTGCACTATTGTTATACTGTATCAGCGGGTCTTCCTTTGTTTCTCCAAGCAGGGTTAGATTAATGCACTGTACCCTTTTGTTCAATGTTATACAAAAGAAAAGCCTGTCGCTGTATCCACAGGGAGCTCTGATGGTTACACTTCTACAGAACAGATGACAACAGCCTTTCATCACAGCTAACGCTTGCTTTTCCTTGTTAACCACAGTGCAATCATTGCTCAGACTCGTGCTTAAACATACGCACTGCACTCATACTGAGTAGTGTGTTCATACACTATGACGTGTGCACATTAAAATGCAGGCATTTATATACTGTACACAGTATATAGTGACATGACTCAAAGTTTCTTGAGGAATGCTGAGTTGTGCAAGATCTGAGCATGTATGAGTGTGTACAGTAGTTCCATGATAGGAGCTGCGAGCCATTAGGAGGCATCCGCTGTTCTTCTCTCCTCATTTTTCACACTGCAGTTCCTCCTGAAGCAGCATCCAAGCCCACCTTCTAAACTCCCATTGTGCAAATCAGTTAATCCACCCAGAAACACTACTAGTTCACTCAGACTGTCTCGCATAGTTGTATAGAGAAAAGGAGAGAAAATCAAAGGATTGCAGACATAGTCGTCCACCTGGGGCCTGCAGTCCCTCTAACATTTGAGGAAATTGGTAGTTTGGTGTTATTTATACAAGTACAGATTTAATTGCAAAACATACACCTGCATGCACAGTTATTTGGTGTAATAACCTGTTACATCCAAGGCCATCTGGTGGGGGAACTGAGGAAGACTTTGTGTGTTGTGTTCATATTTCGGTCAGATTCTGAGGAACACTGCAGGTTCTAGTTTTATTATTTGACTGATTTAATGCAGACAAAGCACACAGCAGTGTGGCATTGAAATGCTGTGCTCTAATCTTATAATCAGGGAGACAAGTTCTGATAACTTGCTGTATCTTGCATTAGCACGGTGTGATGTACTGTCTTTCTCCCATCTTTTGCCAGACAACGACACGGAGGTTGCAGAGGAGCAGCTGAAGGAAGGTGAGTGACAGAATATTTCATGGTTGCCTTTTCACATTAACACCTCCATTAAAGCACAGAGAAGCTGAGTGAGTAGCGTAGCTGTAGCTCCTGACAGTGATTTGCTCGGTTTTATGCAGCGGATGAAATTTAATGTTTATTCATTTGGTGACAAGTCGAATCCCGAATCTGACACGTTGCAGTTAAAAATACTTCATGTCAAATACATTACATTACAAAAGCTTATATCCACAGCTACTGTAATTCCCAACACAATTCTCTTCAACCGGTTTATGAGCACAATGACTTCAGACCACCTAAAGCGAGTGACAAAAAAAAGAGCAGAGCAACATCCCTCCATGGCGTGTGCCGGGCGATAGCACAAACACAACTGTCAGCACATAAAGCTTTTATCAGCACACCATCATGGCACGCTGCCTGAAACTCCCAGATAGTGCTTATCAGGATAAACTATTGACATTTGTCTGTGCACTGATGTCCTGAATAAGCAACGGCAGCAACAACAAAAACACGTGTTTAAATAGCAGGAACAATAGAATTTAGCTGCAGGTACTTTTTTTCCTTGGTTAACAAAAAAATAAAAATGTATGACATGTTTGATAAAATATACTGCATCTAGCAGTTTTCACTAAAGAACAGTGGGACCTGATGGCAAGGTTTCTTTCTAAGTATGAGCGGATTCAGTGTAGGGCCTTTCCAGGTCTAATTGCTGTAACCCACAAAGACATCACAGTACACGTGCAAGTGGATAAGCAGAGAACAATGTTAGTTTTGTTGTCTGTTGAAGGTACAGTTCAAATTACTGGGTGCTGTCAAATTTTTTCCTCCCTTACACAGATCTGTGTTTTCAGTGAGATTCCATTTTGGGTGAACCTTAAAGGGGATATTTTATACGTGCGCTGTAAAATGTGATGTTTCAGAGTGAAAAGTGTGTGCGTTTGAGAGCTTGTACTATTGTTAGCACCCGAGTGTCTGTGTGGTTTTCTTTCCTGTTCCTTACCAGCCATTTTACACTGCATACAGTATAATAACATAGCACCAGACCATAACGAGCCAACTGAAATAACCCCTGATAATTCTTAGCTCTGTTGTATCATCATGCCAGCCCTACCCTGGTCCAGTTGGGCCTTGTTTGATGGGCCTCTGCGCTGATGCCAAGGACTGGTCTTTTGTTCTGCTCCATCAGCCAGAGTTTGAATCAGTGCTGCTTGGAGCCTATTCACAGATTCGAATGACTGCCATTCTCACATGGAATAGTGCTTTTGTTCCAGACTGTGCTCTGGAGTTGGTCTAAAAGCCTCACATTCTTCCCTTCTCTCCCATAGGAGCTTTTTTGTCAGCCAGGTATACAACAAAATAATGCAAGAGTCATCGAGTTGTCCCACAGGCTCTTGCAGTGTGGTCAGCCCAGACAGACCAGCCATGGTGGAATAATCACTGCTACAATGAGTCTGACTTGCCAAAAGTCATCGTTACTCACAGCATGCCCCATCTAAAAGCTGAAATTGACAAGCTGTCAGGTCTTTTGCATCCTAATGATGTTGGGAAATAAAGGTATGCCTCTCCTGCATCTCTAAATCACTGTTTGTTTTTGTCTGTTTACAGATAACACACCACCATGCTCAGAATCCACAGCCAATGAAGAAAGTGGAGATAGCAACAGAGGTATGCTTAATTGTGAGTGTGTTTATAGATGTGTGTATTTGTTGTGTATTATAATGTTATTAAGGATGACTGCTTGTTTTGAACAATGAGGGAACAATGTGCTTTGATATCCAGAAAAATGTGTTTACTATGTATGAAGAAATAGTGTCGGTGTTGGTCAGTAATTTCTTTTTCTCTGGTACCAAGTTTCTCTTTGGGGAAATGAATACAAGATGAAGCTTGGTCTTTTTTAAAAGAATGTTTTCTTAGAGGCAAACTTGTTTAAGAAGCCATTATCTGGCTATTCTGCAGTTTCAGCCCCTTTGGATGTGTAATATTGAAACAATTATAGGCTTCTCCGATACGATGGACCAAAGATAATTAGATTCTTACACTGGAGGGTGTTAGTGGACAATTAAAGCCATACACCATCCATTTGTCTTCAAACCTTAAGGTTGTAGGCAATTTTTTTGAAGATAGCAGTCATGGTTGTTTTCTTTGGGGAAAACAGTCACTTCAAGGGCATCAATACATTCTGTGTTGTTAAACAAAGCACAATAAGTAATTTCTCCCCCGTCGATTCAAAATACCTTTCCATAATCCGCAACAGTAATTCAATATGATTCACAAATTCAATCACCAGCATTAGGAGAGCATAAGTATTTTGTAATAATCTTTATAAATCCTAATTTATCAGGCCTGGCAGCTTAATAGTAACTAATCCATTCACAAAAGGCCTTGGCACAGCTTTCTAGCATGGGAACACTCAGTCCTTGAGACAACCTCTCTCACAGGAAGGGAATGAAATGATTTGGTACTGCCTGCACTGTAAAGGTTAGGTCTGGGTCGATACAGCACATAGGAAGGATTAATCATAAGAAACACTCAGATGTCAAGATAGCACTGAGCAAAGGAAACGCAAGCTACAAAAACAGACAGCTATGTGAGACAGACATTATACAGTACAACGCTTGAGAGTTTCAAACCACTTCTGTACACCTATGTAAGATCTTTTTCAACAAAAACAGACTGTACACTATTCACCAGCATGTCTATAAAGCCTGCAAAGCAGGTCACCTGTTTGGTGTAGTCAATATGTGGAGCACTTTTTAGAATAAATTGCACTGTGCAGCAGGATTGGTGGAGTGTGTCTGACAGTATGCCTCAGTGTGATCCATCACATCCATCTCTTTCCTCGGGGGATTCACTCATCCTAATCCATAGGTCAGGCATGAGGGGCTTTTAGCCACACCAGTGATGAAGAGAAAACATTAAGGCTTTATCCACTGTTGTTGTATGATACAGTAGGGCTGCTCTGCCCCCTCCCCACACACACACACACACACACACACACACACACACACACACACACACACACACACACACACACACACACACACACACACACACACACACAGACAGACACACAACAACCGCTACATTTACAATTGTTTTGTAGCCACAGAAGCACAATGCTTCCTCAGTATCTGCAGAGTGATGGAAGAAAATAGTACAAAAAAACAAAAAGCACACAATTTCCAGAAACATCCAACAGTATGAAACAGCACATAACCTGTGGTAAAACTAACCATTCAAACAACACAGCAGCTTCATCAAAACACATCTTACATCATAGTGTATGTATGTGACTGTGTATTTAAATTGATTTCCTTGTTTGTTTTTTTTCAAATGTTTTTCACTAGTCTTTGCTTTTATCATGTTGTTTCTTGTGATCCTTTATAAAGTTATGTTTTACACCAGAGAAAATTTCCCTGGGGAGCAGGAACCTTTTTCAGAATGTAGTTCCTCTGCCTGTGTTTCCATCTGAGGAACCAAGATCTAAATTAGTTCCAGGGTATAGTCCTACCTGTCTCAGAAAGTACCTAGTTGGAAGGCAGGCCTCTGTCAGAACAAGGCTTGCAGTGCTGAATGTTGCTGACTGGTCAAATACAGGGCTCTACGGTGAGAGCATTTCACTCGTGTGAGTAAAGATCAGTGTGCACCAATGTGAAAATTGATTTGGGTACACTGATGCAAAATGACTCCAAGTTCCTTGGGTTCTCAGTTTGTATCAGTAGGCCTACATGAAGACACTAATTCATGAGATTAATTCATCCATCCATCCTTTCATTATCTATACCGCTTATTCCTGAATAGAGCTGCAGGCGGGCTTGAGCCAATCCCAGCTGACACTGGGCGAGAGGCAGGGTGTACACCCTGGACAGGTCGCTAATCTATCACAGGGCTCCTAGGGGCAATTTAGAGTCACCAGTCAACCTATATTGCATGTCTTTGCACTGTGGGAGGAAGCCAGAGAACCCACGCAGGCACAGGGAGAACATGCAAACTCTGCACAGATTAATGAATTGAAAAATATAGTTTTGGTGTTTGACCTGAGGGTGGAACTCAGTTACTCCGGGCAGAGGCTGAGGAGGAGAGCATGACATCGGCTGAAGTGAAACATTACTTGGAGTTAACAAATCTCTGTGCTTGTTACTGTGCATGCAGTAATACCTCTGAGAGTAAAAAAAACTGTTAAACAAGCATAAACTTCCTGTGTTCCTGGCCTGCCTGTACAGGATCATGTCCCCACTTCTATAAGCGTCCTCTTTGGCATGATGAGGCTGCTTTAGTTTTACTGTGAACCGGGGCTTGTTGATGTATGTGCAGAAGGTCTTGGTGGGCGCACATGTCCTCACAAAAGCTAATGTATGATGTCACAGCAGCAATGAGTTCATCTAAGTCTGTAGACATAGTCTCAAATATACTCCAGTCTGTGCAGTCAAAGCAGGCCTGTAGCTCTGACTTTGCCTGCTCGGTCCATCTCTTCACTGCTTTGACCACAGGCTTCGCAGCTTTAAGTGTCTGCCTATAGGTTGGAATGAGATGGACTACTCAGTGATCAGAGAGTCTGAGGGCTGCACAGGGGACAGAGCAATAGGTGTCTTTTATTGCCAAGTAGCAGTGGTGCAGTGTGTTTTTGTCCCTGGTGGGACAACTGACATGCTTTCTGTTAAACTCCCCTAGAACAATGAGTGAGGATGTGAGTCGGGATGTTTCAGTTCCATGCTAGTTATCTGGTCGGCCAAGTGCTATAGTGTGCTAGCTGGGCCTATGGTCTTATATACCCTCCAACCAGAATGAATGACAAAATTCTCTGGGAGAATAAAATGGTTTGAAGTTGATGAAAAGAGCCTAAACCCATGATGAAAGTTCTTCCTAACACTGTGACATCTTTACACCAACCTTCATTTATGTAGAAGCAGATTCCGCCTCCTCTTGTTTTCCAGGATAACTCCGTTACAAGATCTGCTCTGTATACCTGGGATCCCAATATTTGTATTGTGCTTTCCAAGATGGAGTCACTGAGCCGAGTCTCCATGGAGCATAAAGCATTCTGGTGGAAATGCACCTTAATTGCTAAAATGATCTTATAAATGTGTAATGAATGGTTCACATTCACAAGACATTTTTTTCAAATTTAATTTGAATGCAATTGGTTGAACCCAGGAGTTGTTCAGATTTAATAAATAGTATGTCAACTCTTCTTCAAAATAAAGCAACTCAACAAATAACCCAAAGTGTATTAGCAAAAAATGGTCACAGATCAACCGTGTGTGAGATGAGCTATGTTGTAATATTGTCCACATAAAACAGAAGCACAGCATACAAATGCTGTGAGACGTAGGAAGACAAAGAAGCTGAAGAAAAGGTTGGGTGAGACAGAGCCAAATGCTGGTGCAGAGGTTCAGGGTAGGGTGTAGCCTCTTCAGAGCACACCTGAGTTGGCAAGCAGTCCCACAGTGTCTATTATTTGATATCAGATTAGCATTAGTGAGATTAGTGGATTTCACTTGGCAAAGTAAAATGTGAATATTGAGCCAGAAATCAATGTCTGGCAGGGTCTGTTGGCCTGGCATGCTTGAGGTTTTTCTGGGAAAGACCTGAGGATGAGAGATGGCACCATGCGTGGATGGACATTCAGATTAATAACTGTGCTGTATGGTATGTGTGGACAGGGAGAGTGGCTCCATGAGATGCCATCCTTTTCACTGTGGCACCCCGTCAAGCATGGCTCATAAACACACTTGCACTTGGCTTGCACACACATATTTCACACATATGCAAAAGGTCTTTGAATGATGTTGGTCATCTCAGAGCAATTTTCTGTTACGTCTCGTGAATTTTCCAACCTCGCACCCCTTTTTTTTCTGTCATTTGCTGCAGTCAACTTTAGTGGATGGAACAGAAGACAGGTGCTAGGGAAGAGATGAAGGACTCTTGCTCTTTGTGTGTGTGTGTGTGTGTGTGTGTGTGCATGTGTATGTTGCGAGTCAACTTCGTCACATTTCTATTAATTCCTGAATATAAGATAAGGCTATTATTTCCTAGGAAACACCATCTGTAGTTGATATGTACTCTGTGGTCATGCAAGTATGATGTTTCCTATCTGTATCTAAATTGTTTATGTCCCTGTGATACTGTATCTCTAAATCCGTTGTTGACATAAATAAAACATTTGTGTGTGTGTGAGACTCAACATTTTATTCAGCAGATTACTACACTGCCATTGCTTATTCAACAGAAGTGCAGGTTAATACCAAAAATGCCCTTTGTGCCGCTATATATTTTTTAAAAGTGGAATCCATGGGAGACTTTTGCAAGAAGTCTTGAGGTGTGGACCATGGCTGGAGCCATTCTGTGTGAAGTATTTCAGAACCAGTTTCACAGTAAAGACAGCGTGTATTAGATACGAAAGCTGTGACAATGCTGCCACCTGCTGTTTGGAGCGGATGAGTAAGCAGCCTGATGGAGGTGCTGGCTGGTTTTTTATTTTGGAGAGAGTGTTCTAATTGAACTGAACTTGAAGCCATTATAAATCACATCTGCCCTACATAGAATCTTTTGGTGTCTGTGTGTGCATGTGGTTGTTTATCCACAGTCGATCCTTTAGCATTCTCTATCACAAATTGAATACTGTTCCATTCAATAATCCAAATATGAATGATCAAATAACAGGGAGGAAATTGCATTCAGCCCATTGTCATATTTGATATATTGTTGTTTGGGATTGCTTTAGACAGATACAGCAGTCATGTATAATTCTGAAAAGCAGAAGAAAGATTTAGGGTGACCTAATGGTTGAAGAAGAATTCATCTTAACCTGCTTTTCCCAATGAAGTATTCTTTTCAGTCCTCTGCCTCTGCCTCCATCTCAAAATGCCAGTCTTGATTAATAGAAAGGATTGCCATCTACTGTGTGTCACCAACATTCTGTGTGATGGACACAGGCACTTGAGACAAACATGCAGCACTGGTAGAACTGGCCCTTTTCCCATTTAATAGATGCTGGCATTTTTATTGTTCTGAGTGCAGGGCAAAATTGCATAGATATGAAAAAATGGTTTCTCTCTGCAGCTTGTTAAAAAAGCAATTATGGAAGCAGCACAATAGCCATTGTGGAGCATGTTCTCTTATTGGTGTCATGGCTTTCATTTACTCAATTTGTCCCAAATGTCACTGCTTTATGTGTGTGTGTGCGCGTGTGTGCATAAGAATGTGTGAGAGTGATAATAGGGGGTGAGGACGGTGGGGGTAAAAAATATGATGTAGGGATTTAAGTTGTTTTATGTCACTGCTAAAAACCGTCTTTTGTGCATACATTAGATAGATTTTGCTCTGGTGTTACAATGGGTCGGTAGTTGTAGTGTACTGTATGATGAGTGTAATTTTCCACTGATATGTGTAGAGAGCAGAAGCCATTTTTATACAAGTTATTTTATGGATCTCTCTGAAATGATGATTTATGTAGATTTAGTACTGATACTTTAGTACTGATACTTTTCAGGCCACTATAAGTATCATATTTCTAATATTTTTAGCCATGCTGGCTACAGTATTAATTTTTCCAATACTGGGGTTTATGAACAATGACTTGCAAGACTAATGATGTTGCCATCAGCCTCACCTGCATGTTCCATGTAAATTAGATACAGCTACTAAATTACTAACATACTAAACAGTGAACATAGTAAACACTGTTACCCTTTAACATCAGCACATTTGCAATATCACTACATGCTGGTTAGCTAAAGTTAGCACTTAGCTCAAAGCACTGACAGAGCTACTGAATGACTGTAGACTATTGTGGGATACTGACCAAGGTTTTTCAGCTCATGTTTTGACACTATACAGGGAAATTGCATGTGTTCTTTTTACCAAGGAGTCACAGTTTGGTTTTGCGCCAGAAAAAGAAGAAAAGTGGCATCAGAATCAGAATCAGCTTTTTTGGCCAGGTGTGACGGACACACGAGAAATTTGACTCTGGTACATTGGCTTTCAATGTGCAACACCACAGGACCGGCTGCTCAACCTCCCATCTGTAGGCTGACTCGTCATTGTCTCGGATGAGACCAATGACCGTTGTGTCATCTGCAAACTTTAGGAGCTTGACAAAGGGGTCCTTCGAGATGCAGTCATTGGTGTAGAGTGAAAACAGCGGAGGGGAGAGCACACATCCCTGGGGGGCGCCTGTGCTTATTGTCCGGGTGCTGGATGTGGTTTTCCCCAGCCTCACCTGCTGCTTCCTGTCTGTCAGAGAGCTAGTAATCCACTGACAGGTGGGGGCAGGCACAGTGAGCTGGGTCAGTTTGGAGTGGAGGATGTCCAGGATGATGGTGCTGAAAGCTGAGCTGAAGTCCACAAAGAGGGCCCGTGCGGAGTCGAGGTGTTGCAGGATGTAATGCTGCCATGTTCACTGCATCGTCCACTGACCTGTTTGCCCGGTAGGCAAACTGCAGGCGGTCCAGCAGGGGGTCAACGATGTCCTTCAGGTTGGCCAGCACCAGTCTTTCAAAGGATTTCATAACTACAGATGTCAGGGCAACAGGTCCGTAGTCATTCAGTCCACTGATGGGGGTTTTCTTGGTGACTGGAATGATGGTGGAGCATTTGAAGCAGGAGGGGACTTCACACAGCTCCAGTGACCTGTTGAAGATAAGTGTGAAGATGGGGGCCAGCTGATCAGCACACACTTTCAATCAGTGAAAGTTGAGCACTTGGTCTCATGGAATATGTATTTTAAGATGATCTTGTTCCGGGATGAAAAATAAGAGAAGAGGGAATGGAAATTTATACAAATAGCCTCAATGGCTGATTTACCACCACTGTGGCAGAGGGAATTGCGGCTGAAATTAAATGTCAAGAGAGAGTAGGTTTAAAGTTTGCAGCACTGCTGTCAGCATGGCAGCTGTTCTTTATTTGAGATGTCATCAGTGTTAAGAACACATTTGAGGAAGGAGAGGATGTTTGTAAAACGCATCTCTCTGTTTGGGAAGCCAGAGGAGAATGTGAGGGGGTTTCAGGTTATACCCTTCTTTGATTACACAACATGAAAGATGATTTGACTGGCACAAGACTACCTGATTGCACTTAGAAATATGTTTGCTGGTTTCTACAACCAACAGTAAATTTACTAGCAATAAACTTGCACGTTCTTCTGCAAGCCATCTCACTCTACACATGCACAATACAGGCACCAGGTCCATATAAGCAGAGATGTATTCAAATGAACACTGCTGCAACTGTGCTCTTTTATACCATTACTGTTGGTGAATACGCTGCTAAATAAAAAAATTGCAGTGCTGCAATATTTTTCGCACCTGATGGTAATTTACGACAGGTTTAGTAAATATCCCACATGGACTTAGTTGGCATTGCTACACATTTCAGACCATCTAGTAACAAAGATATACTGTAACTGTTATGTTTGTCATGTAGCTCAAAGCTAACAAATGTCAAAGATCAGCAAACTGTTATATTTTCTACAAAATAAGGTGTTGTTGAAACCTTATTAGCAAGAGTAGTAGCAGGTTTCCTTACCAGTGACATGGCAGATTTTCTGATCAGCTAATGAGAGCATCTCTGTGTAAAATCACATTATGAAAGTGAGGCTAGTGAACATGACCTAGACAGGAAGTTAAAATGTGATGCCAGCTCTCGCAAGATGAAACCTTTACCTGGAGATGAACAGTTTGTGATCATTAGTGTGACTGGTGCTTTTGTTTTTCAGAACTAATGACTGGCATTTTCCCCATGCATAATTGTGTTTGGCTGATGATTCCTTCCCATTCCTTTTTCAGGTAAAGAGGAAACAGGTGAAGAAGAAGAAGAGGGCAACAATGGTAATGTAGCTCTACGGATCATTAACACATGTTCTGAGCCTCTCGGCTCTACTGCTGCTTCTTGATGTCATTTGTCATCAAAAATTGAATTTTCTATTCGCTGCAGTTCAGTTTTTCCACCCTGTGTGCCAACATTCTAACAAAGAAACCTCTGTTATCACAGTGGCTTGGAACAAAGAAATCCCTTAATTATGTATGGTTTTAGAAGTGACATTCCTTTTTCCCGTCTTTTTTGTCACTTAATTTATGCAAGTCTTTGTGGTTCCATTGCTATCGTAACAAAGACAATGCTACACAAAGAGATGAAATGAAAAGGCTATTTGAGGTGATAACGAAGTCAATTCAACTCCAGTCTTTATCGCTGAACTCAAATGCTTGATGTTCTTTTGAATTCCTCTTCTGTTTCTAGATCCTGCGGAAAATGATATGGAGAGTCTAAACCCAGGTACAATGCAGATACAAGTCGAAGCTCCAGCATGGACAGGGCTGTGACTGTCTGTAATTTTCAGTGTGCAAATTGTCACTACTCTACACATCATTAACTGAGAGGGAAGGAGCTGCAAGGTGATCTGGTAACCCTAAAGGAAATGGGGACTGTATGAGCTGAGCAGCATGAAGCTCATTGATCTGGTTTTCACTTACACTCAAGTTTGATTAAAGATCTGCACTTATCAGTCTCGTTAGTAACAGAGGCATAAGTAGTATGCAACTCTAAATCAGAAAAGGTTGGTACAGTATATAAATCAATATTAAAACTGAAAATAGTGATTTGTAAATCATCTGTGTCCTGTATTACATTGACAATACAGCAGCACATTGTTTGATGATACCTTATGAATATTATTTTGCATTTTATTTTAGTATTTCCCTAAACATCTTTTAGGTGTGAAAAGGAATGGCAACATCGCACCATGGTAAACATTTTACTGTCCCAACTATTTTTGGAATGTGTTGCAGATACCAGAATAACAATAAGCCAGTGTTTATTTGGAACACAGACTAAAATTGATGAGGCATCACCTCAAATATTGTGCTGTTGTGTTGTTTTCAATGTGATACAGGACACAGGTGATTTACAAATCACTATTTTCAGATTTAATTTTGATGTTATATACCATCCCAACTTATTCTGATTTGGGGTTGTATAAAGCTAAAGGCACCTGTGTAACAGATCACCTGACTCTGGTGTGTTGTGTTGTGCTGATGGTGAGAGACTTAAGTGACTTGAGTAGGTAAATGTGTGTTGAACTTTGAGCTAGAACCATTTCTCTTCCTCTGGAAGTCCTCTGTGCTGCTGGTGTATAATTAAGATTCTGCATTTGCATACTGGCAGTGAGCAGTGCCTTGCCTCTCTGATGTTTTTGTTTTATTCAAATTCCATTTCATTGACAAAGATTTGACAGATAGGGGCTCTCTGAACATGAATTTTGTAGATATTCTGAGAGAGTTATAGCAAATGCAGCCCTGGGATGCGATCCAAGACCTAAAATATGTGATTACTTTCTCATGAGGCAGAAAAAAGAAAGGTAGGACCTAGGAGGAGCAGAGATATACAGTTTAAAAACAACACCTGCAAGCTAATTCCTCCAAAAATGCAGCACTTGCATCATTCTTGTCTGTTTGTATATTGCAGATGAAAACTAGAGACCACAGATCAATGTGTTGTTCAATACAACGTCTTGGGTACTTTGTTACAAATAATCTTTATGCACAGAGCTTTATTAGCATCTTTATTTACCGCAGGTGCTATTCTTTTAACACTCCAACTACCAATACTGTACTGTATTATATAGCACTAGGACTAGAATTTACTGGAACTTAACAAACCACACCCTAGCAAATGGTGACTATTTAGCAACCCACCATTAAGCCAAGTTCTATATATAAACTGCTTCCAAAATAAATACTATAAGTTAGCTGTTGTAGAAAACTACATTTATACTAAATCAAGCACTTTTTCTTCTGAAGATGGCTTTTTTAGTATCTGGCAGTTTTTCCTTCTTCCCTGACAACCCCTATGCCTTTCAAACGGGAAAAAAGCAACCTGTTGGTGTGAAAATGTTTCTGAGAGATTTTTGTCAGCCATAAAAGTATGGGCTTGTTTGTCTGTCATGTGTTACAGGGTTCGATGTGAAGACTTTGAAGCCCTGTGCCTGAACAAAAAAAACGTACTTTTTTAATATTCCAATGTATGTGTTCCTACAGAAAATTCAGAAAATGAGCCAAATCAAGAAAGGGATCCAAGTAAAAATGAAAACCAAGATAATGAGGAAGATGCAGACATGAACAACAAACCTGAAGATGAAGGCGTCGACAGTAATACAAATAAAGATGCAGACAAAGGTATGTACATAAGGGCTGTCGAGCTGTCATGTACAGATTTTAATACAAAACTGAAAATGATTCATGTGATCAATTCCTTGTATTTAATTGTATTTTCTCACCATGGCAAAATATCCACAGGGCACAGAGGCAGACAGATATGTACAAGTCAATTTAATGCATGAAATCCCGATGCTTGACATAATGACAGCATAACAATATGAAAATGGCGATGTTTACATTTTTGGTTTACCAGCAATCTAAAATTACATGGTTGGGAGATGGAACACTACAAATGCGCAATAACAGTTTTTCACAGTAGAGTGTGTGTGTGTGTTTGTTTCTTCCTGTCAGTGTTGGAATCTATGCAAATTTATCTCAGCACAGAATAAGCAGAGGAATTGGGGCTGAGATTGTGTGCACTGTTACAGATTGAACATACAATAGTCAAACACTGGAGCTTCACAGTTCAGAGAACATACTCACACACCAAGGCAGCTATATTCACACATTTAGTCCTGATCTACATGGCTTCTTTTTGCAAACGTGGGTACATTCTCCAAAGACACTGATGTCTTGTGAGGGTCTAGTGTAACCAGCATCACATCTTTGCTTCCTTTTTGCAGCAGAGAAAGAGCAACCCAGGACAGAAGATGATGTCAAGATAGAAGGTAAAATTTGATTTGATATGATTTGAACTGACTGACTTTATATCAATATGATTTTCTTCAGTCAGTGTGTGTATTTGTATACTTGTGTATTGAATTAGTTTGGGCAGCATTGTTTTGTTCTCAAACTAGTTTTCCCTTGAAATTATGTAGCCTATCTAAAATAAGATCTACTATACAGTCAAGTGAGCACAACACATCTTGGAGGATATGACAGAGATGCTGACAGGAGCCAACCGCTGCAGTGATTGGCTGATCTAAAGTACACATGGGAAAGGGGTGACTTCCAGCTGTCTGTAATGCATCCATGCTTGTACCTTTTAACCCAAAGAGGCCAGTGTGACTATGGTTTTCCACACATCAAAATCTAGTGTGGAGTTACTTTTCAGTGCATCTAATTTGCATAGTATCTAGCATAACATGGGGAGTAGCTAGGATAAGTAGTAGCTGTTTGTGCTTCAAAAGAGCTTTACAAAGAATAAGTCTGGAAGTATTGCATATTTTGTATTGTAAACAAATCCCTTTAAAGGTGTCTGTGTACATTGTATTTCTCTGTGCCACAGACCTCCACTATTCAAAATACATCAGTGAGCCAAACCGTTGACTGGGTGACATGCTGCTACAGTGAATGTGGGCAGTGAGGTTTATTTTGTGTTAATCCCACATACAGTACAGTACACCATCCTGCTGCTGTAAATACTCTCCACTGTAGAAAATGTGCATCAATCCATGGTTGAATCTAGTCACCTGTAAACACACTATTTACACTTATGAGACTAATGTTTGTTGAAAACTGAAGTGCTCAGCTGCTTTAGGAAAGTAACTCATTTGTTTGTGTTTAAACTATATATAAAATGTACATTTTTTGCATGGAACAAATCAGCTCCGGTCTCAGTGCCACAGACAGGGTAGGGAAGTATTGAAAGACAGACTAAAGCCAGATTTATACTTCTGCATCACTGCACTTATGGGAAAGTGTGTTTCGGTCATTCTGACACAGTTGCAGAGCTGTTGCATTTATACTTGGGCAAACGTTAATGTTCTGACTAGGGGGCTCTCAAACTGCAAAGTACAGAAAACCTAGAAGAAGTCAGGAAATGGAAATGGTGGAGATTTTGAGCCAGGCTTAAATCTGTTATCATTTTTGTCTTAGGAATGGTTTTATGTCACTTTATTATATGATGATATTTTTCTGTTTAGATTGAGAACATGTGGTCAGTCTAGCTAAGTAATGACAATTTAGAAATTTGCTCCAATGTTTTCGGAGATGTGAGTACGCACTAGCAGACCAGTTAGCAGGCAGCTACAGTGAGGAGCAGAAGTATTTGAACACCCTGCGATTTTGCAAGTTCTCCCACTTAGAAATCATGGAGGGGTCTGAAATTCACATTGTAGGTGCATTCCCACTCTGAGAGACAGAATTAAAAAAAAATTTCAGGAAATCACATTGTATGATTTTTAAAGAATTTATTTGTCTTGCACTGCTGAACATAAGTATTTGAACACCTGAGAAACAGCAAGAATTCTGGCTCTCAAAGACCTGTTACTGTGCCTTGAAAAAGTCCACCTCTACTCCACTCATTAATCTAAATTAGTAGCACCTGTCTGAACTCTTTAAAGACACCTGTCCACCCCACAGTCAGTCAGACGCCAACTACTACCATGGGCAAGACCAAAGAGCTGTCAAAAGACACCAGAGACAAAATTGTGGACCTCCACAAGGCTGGAAAGGGCTACAGGGCAATTGCCAAGCAGCTTGGTGAAAATAGATCAACTGTTGGAGCAATTGTTAGAAAATGGAAGAGGCTAAAGACGACTGTCAGTCTCCCTCGAACTGGGGCGCCATGCAAGATCTCACCTCGTGGGGTATCACTGATGATAAGAAAGGTGAGGAATCAGCCCAGAACTACAAGGGAGGAGCTGGTCAATGACATGAAGAGAGCTGGGACCACAGTTTCAAAGGTCACTGTCGGTAGAACACTACGCCGTCATGGTTTCAAATCATGCATTGCACGGAAGGTTCCCCTGCTCAAGTCATCACATGTCCAGGCCCGTCTGAAGTTGGCCAAAGACCATCTGGATGATCCAGAGGAGGCATGGGAGAAAGTCATGTGGTCAGATGAGACCAAAGTAGAACTTTGTGGTCTAAACTTCACTCATCGTGTTGGGAGGAAAAAGAAGGATGAGTTGCATCCCAAGAACACCATCCCTACTGTGAAGCATGGGGGTGGTAACATCATGCTTTGGGGGTGCTTTTCTGCGAAGGGGACAGGACGTCTGCACTGTATTAAGGAGAGGATGAATGAGGCCATTTATTGTGAGATTTTGAGCAACAACCTCCTTCCCTCAGCCAGAGCATTGAAGATGGGTCGTGGCTCATGACAACGACTCAAAGCACACAGCCAGGATAACCAAGGAGTGAGTAGTAGTTGGCGTCTGACTGACTGTGGGGTGGACAGGTGTCTTTAAAGAGCTCAGACAGGTGCTACTAATTTAGATTAATGAGTGGAGTAGAGGTGGACTTTTTCAAGGCACAGTAACAGGTCTTTGAGAGCCAGAATTCTTGCTGTTTCTCAGGTGTTCAAATACTTATGTTCAGCAGTGCAAGACAAATAAATTCTTTAAAAATCATACAATGTGATTTCCTGAAATTTTTTTTTTTATTCTGTCTCTCAGAGTGGGAATGCACCTACACTGTGAATTTCAGACCCCTCCATGATTTCTAAGTGGGAGAACTTGCAAAATCGCAGGGTGTTCAAATACTTCTGCTCCTCACTGTATGTCTCAAAGCAGAGTTGGATCAACCAGTCGGCATGCAGGACACACGGCTCCGCACGACACATAGCTGAGATCTGGTGTGCACGTCTGTGGTTGTGCCTGAAATGGTAAATGGTTTTATACTTGTATAGCACTTTTCTACGCTTTTCAACACACTCAAAGCACTTTCACACTACTTGGCCATTCACCCATTCGCACTCACAAACGCTCACACATTAACACGCCGGTGTTATCACCAGGAGCAACAGTGTCTTGCTCAAGAACACTTCGACACGTTGACTGGACAATCTGGGAATCGAACAGTTAATCCTCCATTTAGGAAAGAACCCGCTCTACCCTTAAGCCACAGCCACCCCAAAATCTCTCCCTGTGCACTCATTCACTACTCCCTATATAATATACACTAAACAGTTCACTCAATAGTGACGAGAAAATTGAGATTTTGGACATTTACTAATCATCGGTATTTTGCGTCATCGCTAACAGCTGAAGAAATGCATGACAATAATTTCTCATCTGATAAAATGCTGAGAACTACATTGTGTGATTGTTAACATTAAATAGTGTATGGCATGTAGACAAAAATAGGCCTAAATTAAGGTTAAAACATTATTGGTTTTGGTACTGACAATAAGAAAAATAGAAAAAGTATTGAGAGAAAAAAATTAAGGCATTCATATCTTTAGCCTTTATTTGTATTCACTCACTGCAGTTGAGCTCCATGATGAAGCCAGGATTTTGGTTGCTAACAAACCTCTCCTTGTGTACTGTATCCTTCATTTGTTTTTTCCTTGACTGCATGGGATAATGTGTTTATTTATCCCAATGTTCTCTGGCCCATGTTGTCACTGATTAAGGGAATTTTCTGGAGAAGTTGAGGGATAGATTTGTGAACCCTAGCCTCCCCCCTGCCACCACTGCACTAATACAAAAGTCCGAGGTACTCTCTAACCTCTATTTCTCTTTGACTGACATTCAATTAATTTAGGGTGAGAGTGAACCTTCCAGATCTATCTGAGATAGCCTTCTCCATCTTCTCTGAAAGCCAGCGGAATATGTCCGACAAACAGTACAGGCTCTCCATCACTGGAAAGCTTCACTAGAGGCTGTTGATTGTCGTGCCTGAGCCCACCAGTGCCTGTCACCATCTAGGGTTACCATGGGCTGTTTGCTTGCTCTGTCAACCAGTAAAGAGTAGTGTCAGTCCTGATTGCAAGCAGATTGCATTTTGTATAGAGGAGCAGGGTCTTGGACAGTTCAGACCCAAACTGTCTCGGATATTGAATCTCATACAGGCCAACCCAGAGCGGCTTAGCCATGCATAACCAGTTATTCACAAGACAAGACCAAATGATTCCAGAGTCAATACCCTTTATTAAAAATAATAACTGTAATCAGGCTGCCTGCTCGTGGTCAGAGAAGTTAAATCGGCCTCACTGAAAGGAGTAATAAAATGGCTCATAATGACGGGAGGAATGAGTAATGAATCAACAGTCTGAGGACAGCTGAATATGAGGTTGCCACACACCTACACACGAGCCAGAGTATGTTTATTTCTATGTGCAGATCTTCTGCATCAAGTCTTACCAACTATTTACCATCTACTTATCAATTATTTTAAGTTCTTGACATTGGTTTATATTCGCAATCATGTAGTAATTTGCAAACGCAAATCACTTTAAGCGGTGGTGATATGTTAATTTTGTTTTCTTCTCTTCATACCTTCTTGGCTGTTTGATATTGTCTACAGAAGCAGGAGCCAGGCTTACCCTGATTGCGTGGAAGGTAGAAAGTGAATCTGGGTAGGAAATTTGTACAGCAAGAATCAGATTCATACATTTGAGTAAAATCTTGATTTGATTTGATTTGATTTATTCTTTCAAGCATGTAAAAACAGTTGATATGACAACACACATAATTTTACACAGAATCCAATATCAATTTGCATATATCTTGTACATGCTTGAATGGAGTAGGAAGAAGTCAGACTTATCCAGTCCGACCCCATAACATCATCTTACCATCATTGGTTTGCAAGCAGTAAATAATTCTTCACAATCAATTGGACAAATATTGCAGGATGTGCTATAGATAGACATATCTGCAGTGTTTTCAGATACCATTCTTTGCATTTGCACATTTATATCCATGTGCTCCAAGTTGTCACCCGTGTCTGTTGACACCCTGCTGTTCTCACATACCGTAGCTCAATATTGCATATATGGAAGTGTGTATCACACCTGAGCATCTCAGTCCCAGCTCAGTCACACTAAATAAAACAAAGCTAAAGAAAACAGCTTTGGGTTTTATGCATTTTCACTTATCATTATAACTTGTTAATGCAATAATTTATTCAGTCCATAAATGTTTCCTTATATTAGATGAGGGGGTAGGATAATGTATAGGTCATTTGCTGATGTTTTATTAGTTCATATTACCAAACTGTGCCATCTGTTGTTTACATTACAGGTCTGTTCATATAAATATGCAATATTATTTATGTATTTAGTCGTGTTGCTCTTAGCTCTACAAATGACTTAATGTTGGAGTATAAGCAACCACAAGCCACAACATCCAAACAATGTAACAAATACTAAATTCTGGAGATTTTATTTAGTTCTCTGTGTGAAGTAGCAATATTAAGAAGCTAAGCAAAGGAGAGATTTTGTATTTTAAATCAGGCAGTGTGCTCCACTATACAATATGAATCATCTGTATTAGTTATCTCCCTGCACAGGCAATGAGATTCTCACTGTGGTATTTGAAATGTTATAAAGGCTTCTCAAATTGAATAAGAATCCAAGCAGCCCTTATTTATGAATATTCATAACATATTTTAAAATGGAAATGGAGCCCACAGTATATTGCTATTGTGTTTGGAATATCCAACAAACCTTATTCCTGTGACTTAAGAGAGGGGGCACTTGCTTCAGTAAGCTCACAGAACACCCATAAATTAAAATGTCTTTGCCTAAAGCTAGGAATAAATAAATCTGAGTTGTGAGCAGAAATTGTTTTTCCCTTCATGCAGTGTGATTCTCCTACAGGAGTCAATAGCTATTGTCTTAGCTCCAAAGGTAAGATTTAATGGCTGCACAGACTCAATGCCACTAAGTGAACAGCAGCTCATTCTTCTTTCCAATCAAACATGGTGCAAGTTTTGACTGTACAGCATTTGCATGTCATGTAGTGCACCTATGCAAACTTGAATAAGGTCTGTAATGTGCCTGTTTTTGATAGGATTTCCTGCACTGCTAGTCAGTTTAGTATGTCATATTACTGGCACAGCCTTGTTTTGTAATGTGGCTAAACACTTTAATACTTATATTTTCCTCTCTGGCCTCTGCCAGAGGCTGACTCTGGGGTGACAACAGCTGCTTGACTAGGGAAGGATGCTACTTTAGAGGGGTGGCCTCTATTGAGCATATTTGGGTGCAGACCAGCAGACAAGTAATAGACAGACTGTAATAGCATACTAAAGCCAGGCATGAGGGACCCTGCAGGGGAGATGGAGAAAAAGCAAATGGAGAAGCAGACAGACCCAGCAGGCCATCACAACAATCTCAGTCTCAACACAGCAGAGGGACAAGGCACCATTACATCAGCCCAGAGGCTGCTGGAGTGGACATCCCCACTGCTCATCTCTCCCTTGACTTTTCTTTGTGTCCTTTTTTTCCTTCTTATTCCTGTTGTTAAACAAACATCACAGCTAGCCTAAACTCCATTTCATCCTCATTACCACAAGTTTGCACTTATTCATGGTCATTTGTCTTAAATCCCATGACCTTCTGTCTCCAAAATCATTCCCCCTAGTGGTCAGGATGTGTTAAGTATTGACAACCGGGTTTTACTTAGTACCACAGCTCTGCCACAACCACACACACAGCACACCTTATGTGAGGCTCAGTGCAGAAACTCAGCTATATCCGCAAGTGGTACATGGTGCCAGAAAGCTACATGCACATCAACTACCCACATCTCTCAATGTATCAGAATAGAGGGACAACAAATAGCCTTTAACAGCCAGTCATGAGAGTTGGTTTTATTCTCTTGTTATTTGGGAGAAGTTATTGATTTCTATGTATTTTTTGAAAAACAAGCCAACCCAAATAGCTCTTCTGAAATCCAGTAAAGTTGCCAGTGGTGATGTAAAAGTGTTCATAAAACTATCACAGCACAGTGACCCTGTGTAGTCATTGTTTTGTTAAAGCATCAAGTCCAGAGTGGAATTTCTTATTAAGCCTGTGCAAATCAAGAGAGTGTTTTTTGTTGTTGTTATTCTTTTTAGCAGCTTGAATAATTTATCCCAGAATTCACTGGTAACTTCCTCTCAGAGTGTGCTGTTGGAGTGGGCTTTGCATTTATGTTCCTTCGCCTGCAATAGCAAAAAGGATTTGAAGCATGGTTTAATTGGTTGCTTTGTGCCTCTTTGTCTTGGTCTTTTTTGAACAATGGGTTATTGGTGATGTAAATCTAATTCTGGAAAGCAATGCGGTTTTTCCTGTGGCTAAAAGTTGTCAGCACACAATTAACTTTTGGCATAACATTGTATACTGTAATACTGAGTGGCTCCTCGCCACTGGCTGAAGACATTAAGCTATGCTTGTGTTTTATAGCTTTTTACACTGACTGTGAAAGTCCGGGAACAGCAGCTACACCAATCACAGTCCTGCTGAGGCATTGTGCTGTGAGGAGACTACCCGCAGTCTTATCTTTAGCCGTATTAATGCAGCTTTTAATGGTGAATTCCATTTTGGCTGTACTCCTTATTCTTCAAATCCATTTACCTCCTCATTTTGACTTGCTTTGTTTTCGGTTGTATAGATATCATATCCAGCCTGTTTCCTGTTAATTTCAGCATGAAAAACTTTCACTTTTGAAAATAATGAAATTTGTCACAGTCTGTTGATCCTGCGGAGTCTGAGTAAATTTGGTCCTTTGCCATCATTCCTCAGCACAATAGCACCCTCCATCATTTTGCAGTGTCTTCTTATTAATGAGAAGCACAGGACTGTGGCTATTTAGGTGGAGGTGGAGAATAGACGAATAATGTGCCCGGTGTCCATTATGTTGGTCACCTCTGGCCCAGAGGTCTGCTTCAAAGAGAGGGGGCTCATCTAACAACCTACAGGGGACACACGTTTTCTGGCCTCCTTTGAAGCTTCTCTTTTGATCAGCTCTCCAATCCCGTCTCCACTCCGGTGTCTGGTTCACAATAATGGTAATGGCTCAACTCTGTGCAGAGTGCAAATTTGTCAGCCAGCAGAGATGCAACAAATATGTTTAAAAAGTCTCAAACACAATTTTAGTCTCTGTCTCGCAAACACACAAGACGCTGTTTGAGTGCTGAGTGATCTCTGTATGGGTTCTCCTGGAGGCAGTAACGAAGATTTGATGGTAGCACTGTTTCAGTTAGAAAGAGAGGTAAACCTAAGTGAGATATAGACAACAAGGATTCAATTGGGATCATAAGCCTTTAACCCTTTGGACTGCAAATGTCCTTGTGTGCTTAACCCACTGGAATTTTTCATGTCTCACCTCTGCAGGGTCACTCTCCACAGAGGCTACAATCCAGTGACACATACATACAGTGTGTATGTGTGTGTGTGTATATATATATATATATATATATAGTCACATTGTAAACTGAACATCTTTGGGTTTTGGGTTATTGATTTGACAAAAGACAAAACAAGCAATTTGATATTACCTTGCGCTTCAGAATGTTAAAAGCTATTTTTAAAAAGATTTTCTGAAATTTTATAGGACCAAAAGATTAATCACAAAAATAATAGGCAAATCAATTAAAATAATCATTAAATGCAATTCTAATGATATGGTACATTTGGGTATTTTACATCATACATTATGCAGTGATTAGAAGGTAATATGCTGCAAAAAGTCACCACAAGAGACTGCATTGGACAACACTGGACAAAAGAAGTAGCAAACTAAAATCATGTAAATGAGTGGGACATCTTCATTCTCTATAATTATAGCTGCATTAGCCACCGCTGACACACGCACACACAGCGATTCTAATAGTCTACCATCAAGCTGCTCTCTGGCTGACTTTTCAGTGACAGACAGCTGCTCTGCCAGTCTAGACGAACACTTCGATTATATTGACCAGTCAAAACCACACTCTCCTGTGGAAAACCCTGAGCTGGGTTAACCAGATCACCAGTCCTCTAGGAGACTGTCTGTGCCTTGATATTGTAAACCACGACATATACTGAAGACAGCAGTGGGCAGCTTCCTGCAACCAGCCGCTAGAAGTACAGGGAGAGTCTAAAGATTATGTAAAGTAATTCAGCGAGAGATGAGAAGAGCAGGCCATCACTGACAGCAGGTTTAGCAGGTATGTAGGTCACACAGCAGGAGGCCTCTTTTGCATTTTTCCTTTCTATGCCTATTTTTGTGTTGTCTCCCTCTCTCACATCTTCACTTAATCAAGCCATTTTCACCTATGAACTCTGGGTGCCTCCTGGGCAGAGTGTGCAGAAGGCAGGACATGTTGTGGTCATGTCTCTTGTTGTTCCTTGAATTTGGACATTTTTGTTTGCGTCTTCACTGTAAATGACCGTTCTTCTTCACCATTAGATGTTCTTCCAGTTCTGTGGCAGTGACATGATAGATCATCAGCACTTCTATCTCGGTGTGAATACTCCACACTGTAAGCTGCTGTTTTCTCACATGGGCTCAATCGAACTTTGTAATAGGGAGCTGGTAGGGTAAAGTCCTCGTAATGTTCAGATCAGCTAACTCAGACATTTGTGTTCTCACATACATTGCATATCCTCCAGGTAATGTCTATTCCATTTCAGGGTGTCAGTGTATGTCTGAAAAGGGCTTCAGTTATTTGCTTATCTCACTGTTCTCGCTCGTTTCTGTGTCTTTTCTGTTTTCTGACAGACTGCTGTGACTGTCTCACACTACCTTGGACAAAGTAGGGAATAGAAAAAGACAAAAAAAATCTAGAGTTAGAGACACTGGCACTGGAGACAACATTTTTACTAGCTTTCCTGTTTCTCTCAACCATGTCTTGCCAAAGGTTTGCCAGTGGTCATTTTCCCTTCATTTTTGTAACATATGTTGTCAACTGTGTCCTCTCTTCTCTTGCCATTTTTCTCTGCCTTCTCATCATCTTCACATTCTCTAAGTTGTAGCTCAAACCCAAAGCAGATGGTGTCCTGTTCTCTTTTCAGTCATTCAGAGCACTTTGTGTTTTCTCATCTTGTCAAGCATGGCTCAGGCCTGTGTAATGAGCGTGGGGCTTTTCAGTCTGTTTAGAGGACCTTAACCCAACTCAGAGCCTCCCCAGCACACAAACTACTGCAAGGTTACCCAAACCCACAGGGGAGCACAATGCTACTTAGTGTCCACAAGCCCTCAGCCTTTTCTTAGGGAGAGAAGAAAGGCAGAATATTAATGAAGGCTGTTGGCTTTTCAGGAGGATACCAGTGGAGAGGGGCAGCCACTGTGTTTACTGAGCAGACTTGTTTTCATCTCCCTAGCCTGCAGGTCACAGCTCAGTGCTCTTTAATTGGCTCTGATTGTCAGACAGTGTTCCATCTCATAGCAAAGAAAACTCCGTCTATCAAATGGTGACCCCCCCCGAATCCTTTTTGTCCTGTTTTGAGAGTAGCAATTGCTAAGCTACTTACACAAGCCTGTACTACAAACTTAACATTAACATATGAAAATGGGTTGCTTTCCACATTTACCAGCTCATTAGTTCTTTTGGCTGGGCACTTGTTGAGGTTCACCCGCTCTTGTTTTGCTTGAGCAGAGAGAGGTCTTTAATTGTCTTTGCTGTAGACATATCAGGCCCAAAGCTATTAGTCAATGCAGAGTTCAATGAGGGGCTCTGATACTTGTTTAATATACATGGCCCGGTGCAGACCAGGCCCAAGTCCCTCACAGACCACCCAGTTTGTACTCAATTCTGCTTTCATCGACTGAAAAGAATGGAGCTTCTCAATAGATACTGGTAGTGACTGACATCTTCCTACGTTATTCTCACTGAGCAAGCAGTAGCCCTCCATCTGCTTCATAAAAGCAGCAGAAACCAAATATTCTACCAGATATTTGAGTAACTCAAGCCAAATATGCAGTGTCAATGAAAGAGATTTAGTACAAATGTTTTTCAGATGCAGTGTATTTTATCTGGGCATACTTTACTGGGGCTTTCACAGAAGATACTGAGCAACAGCTGGCAAGCGAAAGTAGAGTTTTCATGGTTGTCAGTAGCTCCTGGGGCGAGATTGTGATTTGATCATGTCCAGTGTTTAAGTGGGAGCAGCTTGGACACCTGTGTGAGCTAGCTGAGATCAAAGCTCCAGGACCTGCTCAGACCAGGCCGCCACACCACGTTTTGGGGATCAAATGAACAGCAGAAATTCTCTTGGGGAACCGACACTGTAGGCCACATGCACCTCCACATGTCGATTTTTATTCTTCCACTGCTCAAGAAAAGAGGAGTTGAATAAAAGACAGTGAGATGTCCTGTGGCTGAGGGACAAAACAAACCTGCTTTTTTCTGCCAAAGGTTCCTGTCTGGACCATTAAGCAGACACTATTCCCTTGCTGCCCTTTGCATGACCCACAGGGACCTCCTATCCCATAGGTTGACTGGGCTGGAATGAAAATAGATCTACAGTAGATCATGGAGAAATGCATGTTTTTAATAGTGTCATAGTAGTGAGTCCAAAAACTTTAGTTAGCATTTTTGTACCTCTGCTTCCTTCCTCTGCAATAAAGTCTGTGGTTAACACAAGGCCAAAACATTTTCATGTTTAGTTTTATGACATAAAATAAGTCAGTAAATACCCCACTTGTGATTTTTAAAGCTTTTACATGTCTTAAAAAGAGGGTTGCCACCAAGTGGCTAAATGAAACTACAAATATTGTCTGGGATATTAAATGTCATCATGTCAAACACAGACTACTAATCTCACTAGTCTGCATTTACAGCCTCCTTATTTTTAAACTCACATACTTGCAAACTATTCTAACTGACACAGCTATGATCAGTAGATCGGGTCACGCTAAGAGGAACAGATTTTGGAACCTGTAGTGGGGATGTTGATGTCATAGGACCATGGTGTAGTTTGTTTATAGCCTAACAATAGCTTTTTACTTTTAGGCTTCAAAATCTTAAAAGTGTCATTGATTTGTGATACTTGAACAAAACGTGTAAGTGTCAAACTTTTGTTTGTCACAGAGCTTATTTTCTACAATAATACAAAAGTCTATGAAAAAAAAAATCCCATTGGCTTTTTGTCGAGGGAACCGGGGTGATGCTAACTTCCAGGCTGGCCTACAAAAATGTGTCATCCCTAGGGCACTCTATGCAAGGCAGGAGATAAGCACTGTTACATTTGAGATCCATAAAGTATTTTGTGCCTTCTTTCTGTAGACCTCAAGAAAAGCCCACATACAAATGTGTTACTATGCATACTGGTAATTTACATACCAAAATGGAGGGTGGGAAACACTGTCAAGCATCCCTCAGGGTCCTTGGTCCCGGCTTTAAAGAACCACTGGTGTAAGCTGTCTAGTTTCCTGCT
>NW_018127883.1:4839146-4841364 GCF_001952655.1 Monopterus albus | reverse complement strand
TCACACACCACACTCACATCCTCCTCTAAATTATTGCCCCTCTACTGTCAACACACAAGAGTCAAATTAGAGAGCAAGACAGCCCAATGTTGCTGTTCCCTCTGAGCTTCAGACAGGCAGAGGAGGCTAGAGCAGCAATCAGCTGAAATTGTAAGCTTTTTTGCTTTGTTTTGATCAGTGCTGGATATTAAAGGAAGAGGATGCTAGCACCAAGACTGTCTTGTTATTACCGGAGAGAGAGGAAGAAAGGAGCATCTGGAATGAGACCAGTGCTTCAGTGAGCTCCTGCTTCTGCACACAGACGTGCTATGGTAGCTTGTATAAAAAGGCAGGCATAATGGAAACTGCTTCAACATCAGGCTCATTCCCTGTGTTCCTCCATCAGTTTTAATATCCGTAATGTGATTACGTAAAAGTGTATAATTTCATGTGTATGCATAATATATCGTATCAATATTTATGCAATATGCATACATGTTGTATGTGGTATAGTGTGCATGTATATGTCTCCTGACAGTTTACGTTACACTGATGATTTTAATCTGAATCCGCTTCTTTGGATTAAATTTGTAGTAAAGGATAATTCTGGGTTTTCTCAATTCAGTTCCCTTGGTTTTAGCCATTTCTATTTGTAACTATAAAATTTAACTCAAATAAATTACTTTGAACACTAACATTGCTAGAACAGCACAGCAAGGAAAACTCACTTGTTTGTGGCACAAGTGCTGCACAAACATCACTGGAGAAGAAAATCTGTAAAGTGGCAGAATATGCTTAAAATAATGTGCAAAGGAGGATCTCCACAGGTTAGATGTACTACTGTATATAAACTGACCAAATGAAGTATTATTGCACTTGCTGACAGTTAGTACTGAAATTGACTAATTAAAAATATTTTAAGTTAAAAACACGTCAAATTTAGTCAGATTTTCTAAAACAATTATTTGGAAATAAGACCAAAACATAATCTCTTTGCACTGGAAAATGTAAAGCTGAACCACATACGTCAGGTCTCTAACCTGTGATTTAAAGTTTACACACAGTTTTGGCATTTCTTGTTTCCAGAGCTCAGCAATTAGGCTGGCAGGTATAATGTTATTATTGCTCATAGAAATCAGGACCAAAACTATGAGTATTACGCCCAAGATGTAAATAATAATCCTTTAAATAGTTTTGCATAAAATAATGTTATTTCACTCTCTGGGTAGTTCTGTGCCTCAGATCTAAAAGTACAAAAAGAGAGCTCGGTTATTGTTGCTTCATCCTTCCTGCTTTGCAACAGTCCTAGAGTCCCAGTGGCATTTCACTAAAGAGAAATTCCATTCCCACATGTTGCAACAGATTAAATCGGTTTTATATTGAAGAGGCTATGTAAAATAATCTCCATAGCTGGCAGCCTACAGGTCTAAATTGCAAAGCAAAAGGTAGCATGTAATGTCCAAGCCGCCTACATGCTTTATGAACCTGTACCATCTGACACATCCAAACCTCCAGTGCCAAGAAACCTGCTTGTCAGGGATTAGATGGCCTGTACTGCAGACTTGTTGCTGTAAACATACAGAACATTGAAACCACTTTGGATTCTTTGCTTGTATCATG
This sequence comes from Monopterus albus, assembly GCF_001952655.1. Lineage (NCBI taxonomy): Eukaryota > Metazoa > Chordata > Actinopteri > Synbranchiformes > Synbranchidae > Monopterus > Monopterus albus. The sequence continues at coordinate 4,839,765 of NW_018127883.1, read as the reverse complement.
CCTAAGCAGTTGTATTTGTTTACATCATCCCTCGACTGCCTGGGGTAGAGTGGTTATTTTTATGGTGTGCTTTGTCTGGATTGTTTTTGCAAAAGGGGAAGCAGCAAGGTTTGCTCAGGGAGTGACGGAGGAGTTGTGTGACTTCAGAGGTAACAGAGGATTTGGGGAGGTGCCTTAGAGGGATGGCAGTCTAATTAATTTTGCGTGCATCTCTCCCCCCTTCTCACATTTGTTTTGTGCTTTTCTGATGTATAACTCTTTAGGAAGGGGCTGAATTTCTAGGCATGAGACTGTTATGAATTATGAAGTTGCTCTTATATTGTTGGACTGGTTTGGGTGTGATCAATTTTTTTGAGCAGAAAGTAATTTGATAAAAACAACCAGTAGTACACTGACAAAAATAAATGGATACATTTTACTAATACCAGCCTTTCATCAACTGTCTGTGCATGCACTTGACTTTGAGAATAAATAACATGTCTTTATCTGTGTGTATTCCACATTACAGATGAATGTGAGGTCAACAACACTGGCACCAGCAATGAAGGTGGGTATAGATTGTGTTTTTCCACCCACTCTGGATGCTGTCATGCATCACTGAAACCTTCTGCCTGCTGCC
>NW_018127883.1:4806721-4839034 GCF_001952655.1 Monopterus albus | reverse complement strand
TACCTACACATATTAACGTTCTCATAATTTTATTTAAGTGGTAGGAGCTTCAGCCAGGATCAGAAGCCAGGACAGTAATGAAGACTCTTGTATAAGTTTAAAAGCACCATTATTAGATATAAATATGTTTGTATCCAGTCCACTCCCACTGTTAGAAAATTCTCGTTAGCTATACTGTAACTCTAAACCCACTCAACTAGCTTGGCAGGGCAGAGAGATTGTGCTAAGTAAATCAATGCTTTTCAGCACAGGATGAGGGGCAACAGGTTGCATGATTATCTTTGCCTCACCTCACACTTTCACCCTCTATTCTTCTTCTCTTCCCCTTCTCTTGTCTAGTGGAGATGAAAGATCCTGTTGAGAGCTAAGAAGAACCTGATTCAATTCCAACTGTCAGCATTCAGTCCAAAGGTAGCACTCAAACAGCCCACTTATCTCGCACACATCTCTATTTATAAGCAGATTCTTATTAGTAACCATAGCTGCTGAATTAAAATTCACTTCATCCAGAGAATCCTCAGCGCTCCTCAGTCATGTGTTACCCAGCTTCACCCTCCTCGTGTCAGATTCTTTCCCACCTGCCTCCATCTCCTTCGTTCTGCAGGGGCAGGAGGCAAGCAGGCCGTTTGTATTGTACATGCTCCTCCAGGGCCAAATGCAAATCCTCTCTACCCATTTCAGGTCTGCAGCTATGACCCTGATAGTTTGGTATAAACGTGTCAGCACATCTTTGAAGATTGAGTGTGATAAATTACCCACAAACTCAACTAACAGACATTTAATAAATCAAGTGTGCAATGCATATTATTTTAACGTACAGCCAACACAGACTATAGAGGCAATAATCATGCCAATAAATCATATTTGATAAGGATGTGCTATTCTCAGGTCTCCATTGAGATTTAGGGTAATAAGATGGTTTGGAAGTAGACATCTGTAGAGAGTGCTAGGGTACAAATGTCTATACAGTACGAGCACTTTTTCTGTTTGTGGCTCTGTAGAGTTGTTGAGCCAAAGCACAGGATTCATTGAACAGGTTCCAGGTAGAAAAAAAATTCATTTAGGAACTGCTGTGAACACATTGTCAAGGTTGGATAAATAAGAAAGCTAGCAGCATAGGAAATAACTTGGCAAAGAAAAACAGGTTGGCGTATAAGGGAGAGAGCCTCAACAATGTCAGACAAAGCACCAGAGAAGTAAAAGCTGAACAACCGTGTGGATCAGGGTGGGATGGCGTAGGGGGGAGCTGGGTAGCACATAATGTTTAGTTAAAATTAGCCGGAGTACAGTATCAAATCACATAACATTGGGCAATCACAACAGCCTGCCCTGTAAAGACTCTCTGTCCCAGCAAAAGTTAATATCCGTGCGGTGGGTAGAGCAGTCGTCTCCCAACCGTAAGGTTGAAGGTTCGAATCTCGGTGCCTGCAGTCCACATGTCGAAGTGTCCTTGGGCAAGACACTGAACCCCCCTGTTGCCCCTGATGGTTAGAGCCATCGGTTGAGTTGGCACCACAGATGGCTGCCTCGGTTGTGTACCGGAAACAAATTCCTTGTGTGTAACATACTTGGCCAATAAAGGTGATTATCCTTATTAAAAATCAGTGTAGAGCAAATGGATCAGCTTCAGTGTGCATCCTCTATGTATCCCTCCTGTCACATGTAGTTCCGTATCGTAAGGGTCATAATTTTGTCTGCTATTCATCGCCGACCTGTATTTTTACGTGTTTTAATATAACCAATCAGCCTTGGGAACGCCGACGTAGAGATACATGCATGCAATGTGCTGTGGGCTGGGGAAAAAGCCCATTGCATAAGACCACAGAAGAGCAGGTGGAGGGCCAAGGGTGGCCCATATATGGTGCACCATCGGATGGGTAAACGACTAATTGCTGATAATTCCCCAGACCCGTGCTACCTGTTGGATTTTTTTGGTCCGGTCGCATGTGTCATGCGAGGGCTCTGGGGAGAATGTGCGTGTGATACCCGATTGTTTTTGTGGATTTTACAGGACATGTTGTTCAATAACCTAAGGAAATAATTTGTTACTACTTGTGGGACATGATTCATTCCCTGATCAAACGTGACTACTGGTGGTCATGAGAGCAGTTGTAAGTCCACTGGCATGCCGTTTGTAAGACAAGGGAAGCTGGGGAGAGATGATGGTGATCGCTGGTTTGTTGGACCCACACTACATATCGGATTTAATGTTTTTGCTACTCAAGGGAATGTAACATATAATCCTTTTGTTAAAAACTCTGCATGGCTGATAATGCATTAGGTCTGTTGTGTGTTTAGAACATTTTTCAAATTAAGTCGGTTTTAATTCTTGCCTCTATCAAAGCTATGGGGCTAAACTTAAAAATAAACAAAAGGTGAAACAGCTTCATTTTCCTATGTTTAAATTCAGCAATTCTGAAAAAAGAAAATTAATACGTAATAGTGTCAAAACTATTGGGGGTAAACCTTTAAACTACACTAACCAATACAGTGGGTTTTCCTAAGCTTAATTTAATTGAGAGAAACATTAATCCTTACATTTATAAAATATTTATAAACTAACTGTATGCTGGTGGTCAGGTCTAATGTAATAATATCCCTTTGATGTAATAACCCTGGTCTCCGGGTGTTGGTCGGTTCTATTCCCACTGGAAACTAATAAAATCCTTTAATGCTGTTACAAAATCATAAATGATGGTAATTAACTTTCTGTCAAACCTATAATAAATTGTTTCAAAATGAAAATCTAACACCTACATGCAAAATCATTTGAAGTTTGTAATTAGGGTTCATAAACGTTGACAGCCTTTGATCTAGATGGAAGCACAGTGCAGAAAGTGGGCAGGGCTTAGTGATAAATCATGTTATAAATCTTGATTTCATACCTCAGTTTGACAGGAGCGATATTCTTATACTCAGAGTATTACAGCAACAAATTTAGAGAACACCAGAGACTATATAATGTAATAATGTTAAATTAACATGTTCTTACCTTGTTATTTAAAACAACCCATGATATAATCATGGGGCAGGAATCTTCTTTCATGTTATTCCATGTTTTCCCTCTGTGATCTGGGGCAGTCCTATGTCCTTTTGAAATCCATGACCTCAGCATCAGACTGGGTTGTACTAAGCTTTTCACTAACAGTTGTTGGCTTTATAACTGGCCTGTTTAGCTTTAGCAAATTCACCTGTCTTTTTTGCATTTGTACTCCATGGCTAACGTAATATTACACTGAATGTGCACCTGACCCAGTGTGACCTGCGCGGGCTGGTTACGATGTGACGTAATTAACCTAACTGCCTCTGTTTATTGTATATAATCAATCTGATTTTAGTATAATATGCTGTTGTGAAGGGCTAGTTGCACAAAATGTATTAGACCATGGACTTTTTATACATTACTCATATATTCACTTTCTTTCATATGTAAATGAGGTGGTGGGTCCATTAAAATAGGTGCCTGTCACAATTTGAGAGGCTTGTTCTGGCGCAAATGAACCCATCTGAGAGTAAAATGACAATCTTAAAGAGCCCATGGCATACTTTTCTTTCTTTTCTGACTTATCTACAATTTTACAATGATGAATTATCTTAAACATGACAAAGCTCAAAAAAATGAGGTGTACCTACAGTATGCTGTTGTACTTCTATGTTGAAGCAACGGTTTAGGCAAGTCTCACAACCTCTCACTGGCGAGACTTTTTTCCCCCCAACAATGTAGGGTCTTTCTTTCCTTGAATGGTCATAATCTCCGAGCAGTTGCACGTTTATGTGAGCTTGCCTGACATCCACCGGTGCCATTCTAAAAGAGGAATTTTTCGACTGCACGTGGTTTTGTGACCAGACGATGTAGAGAAAAATACAGGGCCTGAGGTTACTGCATGTCTGGGAATGTTCATGTATAGGGACCCGCTGTTTTAACTGATCGGGTCTAAAGTGGTGTGAATGGAGAACTGGAAATCTACAGGCAGCTGGCCAGCCAAACACCATGAGGCGGTGAATGATCAGTTGAGCAACGCTGGATTCCCCCTAAGGCACAGTACCTGTTTGTTTTGACTGCTTGAGGCCAGTGTGTCTGCCGCCTGTGATGTATTGCGGGTTGGTGAGAGGATTCTAACGATCCATGATGTTACTGTCAGTGCAACGCTAACTGTTGGAATTAATTTCACTACTTTGGGACTGTATGTGGTCGCCTGTAACGTGAGGGATTTGTGGGGGAAAACATAGTTGGATTTACCTACCTTGGAGCTACTTTAAGGGAGCAATGTTTCCACTACTCTGTGGGACATAACGGTGAGTTAAAACAAAAACCACATGTTGCATACCTGTTAATGCATTGTTTCTGTTGAGAGAACTGTTGTAAGGCTGGAAAAGTTACTATGTATGCATAATGCCAATTATACAAATCTTTTTTTCCCCATCAGTACGTACTGGATATCGTCATTTACTTATCTAAGGAGAAGGAATTCCTATTAATTAATGCTGTTGCAGTTTGTTGTGCTGTCCACTTTCATATTCTGGCTCGAACATGTCAGGTAGGATTTGAGTTATTGTCACTGTCCTCACAGGTCAGATACAGTTCACATCCACATCTGAAATTAAACCTTATGGTATGTACTAACATTGGTGAAAAATTCATGCTTTTATCATTCAATGCTTGTGCATTGAATGATAAATTTGGGACTGTATGTGGTCGCCTGTAACGTGAGGGATTTGTGGGGGAAAACATAGTGATCACTGGTTGGATTTACCTACCTTGGAGCTACTTTAAGAGAGCAATGTTTCCACTACTCTGTGGGACATAACAGTGAGTTAAAACAAAAACCACGTTGCATACCTGTTAATGCATTGTGGAAACATTGCTCCCTTAAAGTAGCTCTTGTATTTCAATACAAGAGCTTATCTGCTGCACTATCCTCATACTAAGGGAGTAAACAGAACCCTTGAGCAGGTGTAGTCACTGACGATTCCAACATTGGATTCAAAGATGGTCCCATCCGCAACATTGATGTCAACAAAAAAACAAAACAGCGTTACTACCCACTCAAGAAAAGGAGTAATCTGCTATCAGTATTTCTCGTCGGTCATAACACCTTTTTGCTGACACATCGTACAGTGTGGGGCTGTCAGCGCTCAATTAGCCTTGTATATAAATATATTATATACAGTCTACTGCTTCAATTAATTTGATTGTCCACAAAATATGATATCTTGTCTGTATCATGATGTTATGTTGTCTTTGTACTCATCCAAGTACCCTAAATTAACTTCAGACCATGGGCCTCAGAGCTGCAAGACAGCTAATTAAATTTCTGACATGTCAGAAATCCATCTGATCATTTAGGAACTAGATCACTGGTTCTTCAAGTGATTAATTGGCCGCCGGGACCCTACTCGCATTATTTTAAAACAACAATCGGCTCGAAATTTGGCCCAATTCTAAAAGTACTAAATCGAGTCTAAAATCAGGCTGAATCTATACAGTATCTGCTTGGCTTTGGACAGCGCCCTCTATTGCCATCACCAAAACACCAAATGCTAGAATATCTTTTGGAAGAATGGTGTTAATCCCTCAAGTAGATTTCAGAGACTTTTAGAGTCAATGTGAAGGTGCACTGAAGCTGGTCTGGCATGTGGTGTTCTAACACCTAACTAAGACATTCTATGTTTTTTTCTTTAAAAGCTTAGTTTCACAGTCATCTGCTCTGCTGAAATCAGAGAACAAGTGATATGGATACTAAAGACAGTATTTTGCTCTCAATGTGATTATTCTTGAACCAGAAATTCAGCTGTGCAAACTCTAAATTCATAGATTTTATATCCCATATTTGTTCTCTGTTTAGACACTGGTGAGAAGAAAGAATGACCAGCTGAGGGAAGGACAATCAACCTCATCTGACAGCCAACAAACTGTGCGAAGGCCAACCACACCGGTGTCAGACCGCCCCATGGCAGTATGGGCTCTGACACTGGCCCAGGACAACCAGTTACTCACAAGATGCTCACATTCCCAATTTTATTTAGCCTTTCCCCTCTTTGTTAAGAAATTACTCATCCCTGAAGTATATATGTACTGTATGTATATGTATGTAAGTATGTATGTACAAAACCTTGCTATAGGAGTTGAACATATCAAATCAGAAAAGATGAGCCATACCTCAATGTGTGTTAGTCATATCATTTTGCCAACTGGGTGCAATGAGATAAACCAGGTTCAAGTCTCTATATATGATCTATACCCACTGTGAGAGCTACAGCCATAGCTCCTACATGCTGACACTGCAGGCTGGGGGATGCTTAACAACCACCCCTTAGTTCTTACAACTCAAATACCACCACCCCAGTCATGATGACATCCAACAGCAGAACACCTTAGAACACCCTGCATTTCTAAGCCTCTAAAAGTGCAGCACACCAACACCGGCCATGTCTCTTCACAAACTACTGCAGCTTAAGCTCCACTATTTAGTCAAATCAGCCAATGCCTTGTTTCAGACCACTGTCTTTAAGGCTGTGTAACACCCCCACCCCCAGCCTTTCCTCTCTGAACATCAGTGTCTGATCTCCAACGCTGCCATAACTGCAGCTTAACACATTTTACCAGGAAACTGTTCATCAACAAAAGGATGAGTGTCTTTTAACAAATAGATTAGTCCCTCCACCACCCCCACCCCTTCTTTGCAGTTTCTAATGCATGTCAGAAATTTGCTTTGAACCTCAAACAGGAATTACAATTCTCTTCGCTTTCGCTCGTCTCCTTACCAGATTGTCTAAAATTGTATTTAAAAGAATCTGCCTTATTTCATATCAAACTACAAAATCACAATCACACCTAAGAAGGTGGTCTGGGTATGAATTCTTGGTTATGTATTTGCTTGCAAGTTATTTGTAATTTTCAGTACATCATGGTAATGGCTTATACCTGTTACTTTATTTCCTTGCGGTTTGTTTTAAAAATGGTTTTGGTTTCCCCGTTGGTATGATTCATGAATTCTTTTCAGTGATGCCATACTGAAGATCGTATCACACTTCTATGAAATGATGCCTTCATACATTGTTTGCTTTGCTAGACTATAAAAGAAACTAATAAAGTTTAAGGTGGGAGCCATGTCTCAGCTTTTGATGTACCTGGTCATGATATTTTTACTTTTGTCATGACTACTGTAGTTGATAGTTTATTTCATTCTAATTGCAAATAATATAGTTAATTTCTCCTAGTGTGTGAGAAACCCAACAACTGTGACAGAGCGATCAGTTGTCTGTCTCCGGTTAGACAGAAGCAATTTGTGTCCTGTGATCTCCAGCTTGCTGCTACTCTGGCCCTCAGGCTCTCTTCTGTATCAAATGAGATCTCTGGCAGAACCTCTCACCGCAGAGCTCTCCCTCCCTGTGAGAAACTCCCTAATGACCAGAGACCTCACAAGGTGTTATCAAAGCTTCCACCACTCTCCAGAGCAGAACCTCTCTATCAGTCATCTTGCTTATCAAAAGGAGTGCGACTACACTTGGCTCACCAGACGAGACATTATTGGGTTCACAAGAACAACATGAGAAGATATTTCAACACCATATTTAAGAACTCTTCATTGACAAACTATAACTAGAAAAAGTCTCATTCAACTTCACAAAATCCAAAACAATGCCAGTGCATTTTGAAATGTTTTAACTAATCATCTCATAATTGTCACTTCAGTTCTACTTTCTGAGTAGAGCTGCACCAATCAAGCAGTGGAGATCAGAAATGGCCAGTTTTCAGTCAACGGCCTGTCGCTCTGAGATTTCTGATTCTGTGCCACAGCAGTCAGCGTCGTGCACACAGTGTCACAGAGCAAAAAACGTAGCATGTGCAGCATGCAGCACACCACATGCACCATCAGCGAGACTTACACTCGTGTCTGTTATGCGCTTGTTGTGCACAGAGGAGCCTACAGAAACGCAAAGGGGAAACTCCGTCCAATTCTCCGACAAATAGGACACAATGAGGGAATGACTGGCTACACATGAAATGTGTGTATACGTACAATGTATCCAACCTGTGGTAAACACAGCAAATACAAGCTACACGCACTTCAAAAAGAACTGTGTGCTCAGTAATAAGACATTTTCATTTCCGTTACCTGTTGCACCTGTTTCTAATTAGAGAAAAAGAAATACTTAATTTTAGTTGGTTTGCAGAAATAATAGTAATAATGAAAAAAAATGTCTGTGTATGCTGTCAGTTACAGTTCTTAAAAAGAAAGAAAATGGGAATCAGCCCAGAAAGTTACCATCAGTGCATCTCTATTTCTGAGTATGAATTATCATATGCAGTAAAGGACAGAACAATATGTAAGCCCTGTAAAAGGTTTTGCCACAAACTCAACTGATTGGCTTCTCTCCTGTACGAGTCTCTTCAAAACTTACAACTGTGCATGAGCTTCTAACTTCTGAAGCTGTGTGTGACCTTCTTTCACCCTCACACTCTGTCACGCTGGTTGATGCCCTGGTTCTGTTATGTACTGATTTCACAAAACAGCTTTTCACCTCAGTGATAAATATCGACACATTTAAATATCAAGATCTCACATCACACCCACACCCATTATCTTAGTAACTAAATCTTAGGTAAAATGTTTACTTAAAGTATGTTCATAATTTCTAAAGTCCAACTTCATAAACTGCACTGTCACATAACAAAACTACAGTAGTAGTAGAAGTGTTCGGATCCCTTAAGTAAAAGTAGCCACACAACAGTGTAAAATGCTGTTACATGTAAAAGTCCTGCACTGAAAATGTTACCTAAAAGTACAAAAGTATTAACATCAAAGCTAAGTACTAAAAGTACTTGGTATGTAGAATGGTGCAATTAATTTATGTGCTTACAATTCGAATTACTGCTGGGTAGCTTATCAATTTCTCAGCTGAAATCAAAGTGTCTGTATTATCTGGTTTTGAAAAGTAACTAAAGATGTCAAATAAAGTACTGAAGTGTTGGTCTTCAGTTCTTCTTACCATTGCTAACTCTAAGAGACGAGACAGTCCAAGTAACTACAAAACAGTGCTGATTTATTCAAAGGATCACAGGTAAAATTAACATTACATGTTCAGGTATCTACTCGCAGGCAGATGTAAGATGAAAGACCCTGAACCCACCAGGCCTATACATTATATCCCCTCGGTTGGGCTAGCCCCATACTACACAGAAATGTCAACTGGGACGTCTCCGTTGCCAGCTTTGCAGCTGGCCATAGCAGTAGTCAAAACATGAAGCTAATCAATGTGTGTGTGTCTGTTGATTAAGTGGTGTGTAACTAAAAACATTCTCATGACCTCTAGAACATGTCGTGACTTAAACATAAGAACATATTATGGCTAAGGCTACAGTTATACACGTCATAATAATATAGTATTAGTACAGTATGTCGTGACTTAAACATAAGAACATATTATGGCTAAGGCTACAGTTATACACGTCATAATAATAATATTAAACATCCTGTCTGCTGACAGTCATCAACTCTTCTCTCTAGTTATTCTTGACCAGATGTACCCTGTAGAAACTCATAAGCATGCCTAAGCATTTAACAGTCTAACTAGACATCCTATCTCCACTAACATTTCTAATACATAAAGTATCTATCCAATATCTATCTGACTAAAAATACCTAACAGAAGTAAAAGGTATAACATTTGCCTCTAAAATGGAGTGAAATCATAGTATGAAGTATTACAAAATGAAAATACTCAAATACAGATACCTCAAAATTGTACTTAAGTAAAGGTACTAAGTTACTTTCAACCACTGCAAAACTGCTGCCCTTATTTTAACAATAAAAGTCACTGTATTGAACTTGAGAAGCAGCAACTCTGTCTGCACCAGTTTGTCTCATCATTCAGACAAATTCCATTAGAATAAAGCTGGACACAAATCTGAAGCCAAGCTGAACTCTGTAAAGACTGGACACATTTACGTCAGCATACAGATTTTATGGTCTTCACAACATGAAAGGTATACATTTCAACTAGAAGGGTTGCAGTTACAGTATATGACAAAGCTACCAGGGCACCAAGACTAATTTATAAACGCAGTCCAACACTAAAGTGCATTGCATTCACCAAAGAAAAATAATATCGGAGGATCTTATCTTGTAAATAACTCACTGACTCATAATTACTAGATCCTGATCTCAAAATTACCAGAAAAGATCTAATAATTACGAGATCGGGATCTTATAATTATGAGTTAGTGAGTCATAATTATGAGATTTTTTTTTTCCTTTGGTGAATGCAAAAATCAGGAAAAAGAATTCTGATACGTTCCTTTATCACAACAGGCAAATCCCAACAAGCATCTTCAATCACATGGTGTTTGACATTATTTTGTAAACAGAGTTTGTATTATTGGGCCATAATGGCAAAAAAAAAAAACCTAGACAACAGGTATCTCATCTGTCTGTGTAAAAAGCCGATGAAATGCACGGCGCCTTAGCAGCCACCCTGTTTGTGTTCCATTAACTTGTCACATGCCAGGCGGATGTCAGAAGTGATCGTCTCTGGAATGGAGACTTTAAATTTTAATGACTTCATTTAAATGTTGCATGCCAGAGTGGAGGCTTCCCTGAACTGTGGGGTAGTGTCAGAGGAAATGGCTTCATCGGTCAGGGGTGCTGCTCTGCACCAGCTCCTCGGCATGCACCAACTTTTCGGCACTAAAATAAACCACCAATTCAACAAAAACACCCTGCCATCCTTGTTTACACCCAACAATGCTGGATTCTCTGGCTTATATCACAGTTGTTCACTCAAATCCCTATTAGCACTGTAGAAACCATCTCGAAGGCACGGTGTCTACACATTAAAATAGAACACAACCGAGTATTTATGTATGCGACAGTAGTGTTGATTGACCTCAGTAGTTTCTATCTGACTGGTCTTATCAAGCAGCTATAGGCTGATGGGATTTATTCATTTATTTTCCAGATGAAAGCGCCATGGGTCTCTTATATAGACATGCATTACCATGTTCCCGTTCTCCTCCTTTCAGCTTTTCCCACTACTCTCCTGCCGCCAGCTCCTCCCACTTTCTTCCACCCTCTCAGCACACTACGACTGCTCAGTGTAACACTGGCTGTTAACACAGCACAAACAAATAGGACAAAACCAATTCCAGCTCTAAAGCGTTAAATCCCAGGGCTAGATAAGCCATTTTTTATCTGAAGTACAGTGTTTGTCCTTCATAAAAATTCATCTCCCCCCACAAGAGGCAAAGGCAACACTATAGGTGAACTAAGCCGAGATAAACACTCTAATTGGGATGAAAATTGACGCCATTCATTATGGATGCCTATCTTCAAAGGCAGTGAGAGCCACAGAAATGTTGAAGGGAAATTGACTTGCAGCGTTGCTAGCCTGCTTTGAACAAGTGAGAATCCATCGATTAAAATCCACCAGCACAAGACAGCTTATGCAGATTACATTTGTTGCATGACTTAAAAAAAAAAAAGTCAGTTTGCCTCGTACTGATGGCCCCTCACCACAACAAAGGTTAAAGAGGATTAATAAACTAATTCTATCTCACTCCCTTTTGCTGCTCTAATTATCAACTTGATCATGTGCTTATTCGGGTGATATGGAAAATTCTCATAAGTGGAATCTATAGTACTGATGTTTAGTGTCTCTAACATTGAATGAAAAGTTTAATGCTCCAAGTCTTTTGTTTTTAAACACCTTTTCTGCCTTTAAAAAACTGACTGCTTATGTAGTACATTAGGGTTTTGGAGAGCAGCTGATGTTTTTTTCCTCAACAATTACAACATAGGGTTAATTCACAAGAGCATAGGTGTCATTAGACCCCTTTTACTGGGGCAAGTGCCCCAGTATTGATGTGCTGTGCCCCAGTAAAAGCACACGTTAAGAGTTTTAACAAGCTACTATATTTGGAACCGGAATAATTTAGGTTAATAATAAGAAGAAGAAGAAGAAAAGATTTGATTTGTTGTTCTAATCCAGAATGCCAAAGCAGCGGTGGTTAGGGTTCATAAACCACGCTGCGCACATATGCACGTTGTGGTTGTAGCACTGTAGCATACACATAGTAATCCATGTACTGCGCACAAAACGAAAGGAATGCACTGAGGTAAGTGACGGGGAGTAATTTAAGTTTTTGAATAATCCCAATGATCTTATTTTGACTCAGACAATACTGATTCTTGTAGATGGACATGAGATAATTATTTGGAGAAGAAGTTCAGAGACATGAGGATGAGGGAGGGAAGACCTGGCTGTAGTTGGTGAGCAAGGTAACGTTAGTTTAGTTATCTAGTATGTAACAGGGCGCAGACGTTGAATGTGAAATAAATTAGAGCCCTGTACATCAATGCTACTTATCAGTGTAAGAATGCATAATACATCACATGTAGTGGTCTATGCTAACATTGGACTACTCATTCTGCATTTAATGAATAGCCTACAACATATTTGATGCTCTTGTCACACAGTCCAAATATTGTTTTATGCATTTTTAATAAACTGGTGAACCTGAAACAGGAATAGAAAGTGTATAGGAAGTATGTGTCTTTGGAGACAGGTGTGTGACCACCAGCCATCTATTGTACAATGCAATTTCAAAATAACTGGAGTATGGGTGTGTTATTTGGCCTTATGAGTTACAAAAAAAAAAAAAGAATAATTGTTTTTTTTTATTAATTTGTTGTGAAAGCTTAAAATTTGACAAATCAAACTGGGGCAGCTTGACATATCAGTTTAGTTATTGTAAAATGCAAAGAAATGAGCAATACAGGGCCGGACCTTTAGCCATAAATCATGTTGAGAATGTTCTTAATGTATGTTGAAACATTTTCATTAAGATTAATATCTCTACATTTTACCTTTACCAGCAGTGGGCTAAGTAAGGGAAGGTCACATAGCACAATGTATTGAACATTTCATTTATGAAGGGAAAAAAAGGGTGTGATTTGAGTAATGAGCGGCTTGTTCCCCAGTACAGCTTGATGTCTAGAAACGCCCCTCTACAAGAGTGACATCCACACCTGAATTCATTTCACTTCTGTTTTCAAAACAAAACACAGCTTGGTTTAGTGTAAAATAAGACACATCAGTGGGTTAGGAAACTAATGTACATGTAGTACTAAACTAATTTGCTGCTTTATCGGGTAAACTGCTTTGCACCAAGACTGATACGGAGCAGTCAGGACCAATGCAAGCTCCAGCATTTATTTTAATTGGAGACCCATCAACAATGTGTTGATAAACCTCAGTTAAATTGGCATCATTAGTCCTGAATTGTTCTCATTATCTAACATGTCAAAGCTTTTATGTTGGTGAACAAGCTTTCATTTGGGCTACATCTAAATAAATTCATGCAGTAACATCTCTATGAAACAATAAGCAAGTGAAATCGTTAAAGGAATGGCAACTCAACGGGTTGCACGCCTTATTAACAAATTTCCTTCAGAAGTCATTAAACCCTTTCCATATTGTTTTTTCTAACAGGAGAAAATGCACAAAAAGCCTAATGGAAGAAAATGAAAAGCAACAGCTCTAAAATGCTCAGTAATTAAATTGGACATTAATAAATGCATTAGTTTTATTTAGCTGCAACCTTGTGCACAGTTTGGTTATGCTGATGTTTTCCAACTCATTAAAGCAAAATGTCACCTGGATCTTTAGTTTCCATGGATTTGGAGAGTGAATCAGCAATGCATTTAAAGATCAAGAACTCACACAGCAAGCTGAGGGGAGTGCAGAGTTTCTGTTGGAGCCCTGCTGCTTTTCACTCTAGCCGTCTAATGTGAATGCACTTAACTACAAACACTGAGCAGAACAGAAAACTAACAGGGCAGTGGGGAAGCAGGGGTCTGTTGTAAAACTGTTTTTTCAATTTCTTAGGAGGCTCTTTTTAAATAGATGGCAGATGTTTTTACACAAAACAAAATGGCAATTTGTGACATAATCTCCCCACTGAAACTTTACACAGGTGACAAGACCAAACTTTTCTTAGCATATGTTGCTATGAGCTGTTTTAACTAGATCACCATTAGTTGTCAAATTAGGTTTAATTATGTCTTACAAAACTGAAAAGCATAATTTTCCACTGGTGTTCGCAGCGGTTCTCTCTCATAATGATGATATTGTGTTGAAAGACATAGCGACAGTTGGGGCAAGTTACCACATGAGAAAAGGTTAATTAGCAATTCATTACTTTGACTCAAATGGTGGATCTCCTCCTTAAGACCTCCTCTGGCACATTTGTGATAAGCTTCTCTACCTTTTTTTGTAAAGATGCTGAAAAGGTGTTTAGTTTTCCACTGTCAGCCAAACACATGGCACAAAAGCAAACCACATCAGCTGGCTAATACCTGAAATCTATCATCACAGCACTGATCACTGCCGCTCTATGTTTCATGCACTTTACCATGCTCATCATCACAGCACTGATCACTGCCGCTCTGTTTCATGCACTTTGCCATGCTCGTGTCTAACAAAGGCCTCATCCACTCAGTCATCAGTGACAGTAGTGACTCAACTGAGGACTTCACAGGTGACCATTAAACTATTTAACTACAGCATCTCTGGCCAGTCAGTTGCATTGTTTGCTCTCAACTCCTGACACCTAATCCTGAGGAAGAAACAAATGCATCGTATGCTTTTTATATCCAAATAACTGATGCTGTATTTGTAGAATTCTCAGTGACTGTTCAAAAGTGTGCTTTGTTATGAATGCCAAATCTGAGCAGGTTCTTCCAGAATCAGCTAACAACAAGGCCCCATACCTGAATCAAACTGATCATCATTTACATTCCTATTTTCCACTCTCCTAGTTTGGTTCTCAGTGCATGTGTGATACCAGAAAACAAGGAGAAAACTGGGTGAACAAACATTTACACCATCTGTGTCTAGTCATCAGAGTCCAACTGTCATCTGTGGTCAGCACATACAGTATTGTGTTTTACTTAGCCTTGATTTCAGGTTTGTTGGCAACTCAATACTAGAATGGGCCAACCATCATGGAATTTAATGCTATCAGTTTAGCAAAACCCAACTCCACTTAACATTTCTCAGCTGACAGAAGTTTGGAAATAGGTTTTAATGAATCATATTTACCAAAGCTCCAAAATTTTCTAGGAACCGTCTGGGAATAGCTCTCCTGTGCTCCATGACTATTTTCAGTCACATTAGTGCCAAATGATCAGTTTTATGTAAAGCATTCACCTGCGGTAAAGATTCTTATAGAAACATTTTCACGCTGTGATTACGTTGAATAAGTTTGTCCAAAAGAGCATCACCAGCTTGACTGTAAGTGTGTTTACTGTGTCATTATGCATTTTGTTGAAGATTGGCAAGCTCACCGCACTAATCAACAAAATGAGTCACTGTTTTGAGAGCTACAGTATTCAAATTAATTCTGGCAGCAGCCTCTGCCTGTGTGATTAACCTAACAACTCTAGGAAACTTCTTGGCCACTGTTAGTAATCACCGTTGCCAAAAAAGTTGCCACAAACTTAAAGTAACAAATGTGCTGAAATTCAACACCGATTCCTGTGTGTCTGTCACATTATATCTGATTGCTGCCTTTTTGTTGTTGATTGTTGACAATGCTATGAAGCATTACATGTATTTGATTATTTTCCCTCAAACAAAATTGAGATCACATCTCCACAGAAAAACTAATAAGCTTGATTGCTTTTTCATTTCAGCATCTTGCCTGTCATTGCTGATGGGGGCTTTGGGATCTTCCGGTGCTCAGGAGACCCGTTGCCATAGAAACAGGGTGTAGAAAGTGAGGCCCTGTATGTTTTTGGAATCAGGTAAATAAAGTTTAGACACTGAACAAATAAAAGTGAATAGGCCATAGTTTAGTTTTGTCCATTTGAAGAGAAAATGTTTGAGGTGAAGTTATGAGTTGACTTACTAATAAAATATTTTACAGCATAAGCTACAAATAATTCACATGAGCCCCCTCCAGCTAACCCTTGTAATGCTAGTGCTGGTTGGTGGTATTTCTACTTATGCTATTCTCAATGGCCCATTGTGAAAGGCAGAATAGCAGAATTAGTCCATTGGGTCAGGTGGTAACGGCAACATGCTCCTTCCCAAATCCTGTACCTGCAAACCACCTTTCGCCATTACATTGCATCGCTCGCTCAGGAAAACCTTCAGTTAACAGTAAGTAACAGCCATCAGATGTGGAAAGCATATGTTGAAGTCTTCCTTAGGGGGGAGAGACACGCCAAGCCAATGTGAAAGAACTACTAGTGACGAAAGCCGACTATAGCCTCTCGTCACCTTTGTCTGGGCCAGCTGGCACTTCAACACACCCCACAGTTTACATCAAATGGCCATCTAACACGTACGATCTGCTCCTGTGTGATATCTCCTCTACCAGGATATCTCTACCATCAGGTGGCGGTATTTGTATTCACCATTCAGAAATGGAAAGAAGAAGAGCTAGTGGAAATAAAGCTGTAAAAAAAAGTAAAGGGCTATTTCACAAACACAAAATTAAGAAATCCAAAAAAACAAAAGTCTACTAGTCTACAAAGTGCATCCTGGCACATTTCACAAAGGCTATGCCAGGTTGAGGAGGTGCAGCTAGGTGCAAGTAATTTGGATGAATGCACATTTCTTCAACAGACCATGAGGTCAATCAGACATTCAATGACGCTTACATAGAAGCTGCATTCCATTTGGCCATGCCACGTGTTATGTAGTGTAGTTAAAATGAATGGAGGCCACACCCAACCAGCACAAACAGGACTATGCTGGTCAGGTTTTCGAGCACACCCATCAAAGATGCACTCAGCATGCCCATTCATGAAAGCTTATGGGAAATTCAACCACATAATCTGTTTAAAAAAAAAAAACAAACAGAAACAAGGCTGCTGTAATGAATTAAACAAGCATGGCAGGCAGTAGTGGACCAGCTGAACGCATTAAGCTACCTAAAAATATGCATTTACTAACCACTGTTCTTAACTGAAACCATATGTTACTCAGGAAATATACATGAAGATTAATTATAACCACTAATCCACAATCTAAATGCAGCTCATTTTACAAACTGTGGAATCTGGGTGATACAAATTTGATTTACATACCTAAAACTTCTTCTCATCTAATGTCTAAACTTTTATTCATGTAAATATGAATGAGACTGATCAAATTTGTTATATATAAAAAAATTATATATATATATATATATATATATATGAAAAGTAGGCCTGTATGGCTCCACTTCCACATAGGCCAATGATCAAAGCAACTGTAAATGTGGCACTTTAAATAATTTGCTAAAAAACATTAGATGAGGCTAAGTGACAGCATTTCTACCATTTTTGTGGAATGACCCATATAAGCCAGTGGTCTCTCACTAACCAATGAGGCCCAATGGGTCGATGCAACATGCTGAATCAGCCGAAAAGCTGCCAACAGGGTCCAACTAGTGCTGGATACACTATGAAGATGAGCCTCAACAAATGCTCACCACCCTTAGGTGCATTCTGCAATAGGAATTTGATAGTTGGTATATATACACACAATTGAAATTCCACAAGTTAATGCCAAAATTCATACAAAAACAATGGCATAATATAAACATTCTTAAGCCATTGAATTCTTTGTATAGATCCAAATGCCTGTCTTTGAGGTGCTTAGAGAAGTTTGATGTCTTTCCTTTTGTTTGAAATATTCCATGACACAGTTTGTATACTGGGCAACTTGTCTGAGATCATCTGTTGCCAACACAAACTACTGCTATACACGACTCTTTACTGTGATGTTCTTTCTGCCCCCTACAGGTCACTGCAGACCGCTCGCTGTACCTACACTTGATGTTGGCATTCCACATGTTGTTATTGTTACAGTGTCTGACTTTTTTTCTTCCTCTTCCCTTTGCTATTTAATGTCAAACCAGAACACTTGTGGGGTCATCACACCGCCTCCATCAGCTCTGCAAGAATCGTATCTCTAGTTCCTGTGACATTTACAGTGCCATAGAAAAACAAGCAGCATTGGGCGCTCAGAATCTTGGCACTCACTTGGTAACAAAGCACTGGTGCTTGTGACAACCCTATACTGTATGTGTATTTATTAATTCACAGATAAGGGTGGAGAGCGCTGCTCCTTCCCACCAGGATTCATTATTTTCTGTTCCAGACTCCTGCTGGTTATGTTAATGTATCATGAATTTCCATAACAAAATAGGCATCAAGGTAGCAGGAAAATCACTTCAACACAGCATGCAATTTAAATGTGCCATTTCGCAGCCAATCATTCAGCAATGAAGTGAGGATGGTTACAGACGCACACTCTAGTCGTCTCTGCAAGCCACTGTAGGGCAGGTGGAGGGTAAAGGACAACATGTAAGGAGACTAGTCATTGTCCCCGTCTTTGTTTGACTGTTAACACTCCCTCTACCTTGCCCTCTTTGTGCCCTTCATTCTCATTTAGCTGAATAACTACAATAATATATTCCACGCAATTCATTAAAACAGAACTATCACTCTTATTTACTATGACAATAATGGGAAAACAGTTCAGAATGCACAACATTGCTGTTGGATTCTTGTGATGATACAGAGCTGTATAAACCCCATTAATAAATATGATTCGTTTAGCATCATTGTCAAATTGAGCCTGCTGGAGAGATGCTAATGATTACAATGAGCTGAGAAAAATGATTAAAATTACACCATAATCCACTTTTTAGGCTTTCCTGTCACAGAATGCCACAGCTTCTCTGCAAGATGAAACTCACAAAACACCTCAAACTGTAACAAACAGGGAGATTTTCTCATTCACTGTTAATTGGCTCATTTATTCATATGTGCAGCGGAGGAAAAAAAAAAAGTGCAGAGATTAAAACAAACTTGGCTAACAAAGTTTTGGAGCGTGTCTGAGGCGAGCCGTCTGGATTGGAACAGACACTGACATTAATGGAGAAAGGCTAGAGCGTCTGCAGACAGTCCGTGCCACCTGTCTCCCTTGTGTCTGGGCTAAAGACCTCCTGTCACAGCTGACAACTCTTGCAATTGATTAAGTCAGTCTTGTAGACAAGATTACACAAGGTCACAATTATGATAAATGCTCTGTTCATTCTTTTGATATTATGGAGACTTAGGGGGGAAAAAACTTTACTTTTGTTGAGACTAATAATTACATTGGTCAGTCAACATGAAATAATACTGATGGTTCACAGTAAATTTAAAAATTCCATTTCTGTGAGATTCACTTGGATGAATCTCAAAATCCATCACTGAACACTGTTGCAACTTTTCCCACTGGCTGTAGCAAAAGGAACGAAAATTCAATTTCTGGGGCTGAATCAGTTTATTCATTGCAGCATTCCTTTGTGCATCTATCAGCTCACAAATCTATTAATGTACCCTGTCAGATCTAAGCTTAGGTCCTTCTCACCTTCAGCACCTCAGCCTCTCTCCAGCTCTCCACAGCTCAATACTCTCTGCTCTATGACTGATCCTTTCAACCGCCACATTCCGGACATCTATCGGGCCCTGATAACGTGAGGTTTGACCATCTGTCAGTGCTGTGACTGTTGGCTATAAACTTCACACTCTGTCTTTTTATTCCTCTGTTTTTCAGAGGCGAAGCAGTCGGTGTCAGAGACACAGGCAGAATTAGAGGAGAGAGAGAAATCAATTACTGCCTTTGCCTCTGCCTAAGCCAAGCCATGTCAGAGACCATCTACAAAAAGGAGGACAAAAGGGGTCAGTGGCCCCTCAAACTCCCAAATCTCTGGGGATGGGGTGAAGAGCATCCTGTCATGAGCTCTGACACACAGCCATCACTCCCACCAGGGCAGAATAGGCCCCTGTCACACCTCAAAAGGGGAACCAGCCACTTCATGTGCAATCAGGCTTACATCAGTGATTGATGACCACAAAGTAAAATATGAGAGAGACTGCAGTTAACTATCAGAAGACTATTTTGAATAGTAACCTTTACGAAACCCATATACTTTACATACAGTACAATGGTCTACTCAAACTTTGTGACTGAAACAAGTTAGAAATAAAACCGTGGTGGAAACTGCAGAGGAGCTCGGCTCCCCTTAATAAAACATGAGCTCCCCTGAAAACATGATTTGCAAGATTTCAGGCTGTCCGAGTCTAAAATATTGCCAATATGTTATTTAGCCATATAGGCTATTTCTGTAACTTTATCATCATGGATCAAGCGTAAAATTAGGTTATTATTAATTACAATTGATTTATGATCCATATACAAGGGTGATCTGGCACCAATACAGTTTAATCAAGATATGCAATTCTTGCCATCACCATTGAAGTGTGAAGCTACAATACATTTACCTTGAGAATGAATATCAGTCACAAGTTACGTGGAGTTGTCCTCACTATAGTTCAGCCACTGAACTCAATAACACACTGCTTTATTTTGTCCTGCCATTTCATCCAAACCAACTGGTGAGGCCAGAGACAAAACACAGCATCTGGTAGAGGAGACTGTGGACCCCTCAGCACAGTGTGCATGTATGCATTTATCTGTCTTGGTATGTGTAGATGCAATAGCATGGGTGTGCGTGCGTGGAGATGTGTCACAAATCATTGCTTCCATCCACGCACCAGGGACAGTGTGCCCATCAGCTTGGCATGATTACGAGCACGAGCAAGGCTCTGGTTGTGGGATGCTGGAGTGTGAAACCACTGGAGAGGAACGTGGCAAGGCCAGAGAGGGGGGAGGGAAGAATGGAGGGGAAGCCCAGCTGGCGGCCGCTTCTAATTGGGCTGAGAAGGTTTTTGCGGCCGACCAGACCCATATGCGGTGCGGATCTAAAGGGAGAGAAGAGGCCACAAGCAAACTAGCAGGGCAGGCCAGGCTGTAGGGGTGGAAGAGGAGGGATGTTAAGGGAGGCAGGAGGGCGAGAGCCTGGTCACACTCCAGTAGTCACAGCCTCTTTGTGACAGGGGGCAGAGAGAGCCAGCTGTCATGCACACACATGCCACCATGTGTACTCATAACACAGGCTCAGTGCATACACAAAAACAGAAGCATAACAAAAGAGTCACTTCCTAAACAAATGCTTTAATCAAGGCACACGGTTCTCACTAATACAGGAATGAATAGGCCGATAAACAAATAAAACAGAAAGGGACCTATTGAGAAAAACCAGGGGGGCATGAGTGTATTGCATTCTATCTGTCAGATATTTAGTGTGCACCACGGAAACAATTAGAAGTGATTAAAACAGAGGTGAACTGACAAAGGGAGCGTGGATTCCCTGACCACCACCAGGCCTGTTAGATTGGGGGTGTTACTGCATGTTGTGATGAGGCAGCAAATCGATTCACTTCACACTTTCGGCAGCATTAATTAATGATCTCTGCTCTATTGTACAGTGACTGGCTGTCAGCTTTATTGTCTTTCTTCAACTTCACTCCGTCTTTATTCGCCCAGCTCTCCTGAGGTCTCTCCTTGCATCGTACGTCCTCTTTTCATTTTACAAAGCTGTAACCCAACAACATGGATGCACTTAAACCAAAACGCTGACACAAACAATAACCATACCAATAAGACTATAATATTGAAACAGAATATATGTTTGCATGGAACATAAATTCGTCATTCACAGGCCTTTGCTTTTATTTATTCATTCTCTTTACAGCCGAGCAGATGTCTGGAGGGCTGACTACAATGCTGTTTATGAGAAAAGAGAGGGAGAAGGGAAAGGTAGAAAGTCCAACCCAATGTATGACCCACAGCTCACTGCTGCCCCCTACTGTCGTAACACCAGTTCTCTATGCACTACACTGGTTTATCCTCAAAGACACCTTAATGCTGTCAGCAGGCCAAACATAAAAAGTTGTATTCTTGATATTTTTTATAGCCTAAAAGTTGATTTCTCACTGCACAAACGTGTTGACATTTTGTGTGCACAAACTACACATCCAGAGAACATCCATAGTAACAGCAGTCCTTGAATGTGTCTGGTGTTTGTTCTGTTTACATCCTGCAGCAGTTTGACATTTTTATAGTGACTTCTTTAAAACTGTCAATAAATCCCTGAAATTTTTAAACTATTACTCAAGAACCTAAATTATATATGAAACACCTGTGCTACATTATAGTCACTGACATGTCTGTGTAGGCGGGGAGTTAAGGCGAGTCAAGTGACTGCAGGAAGTCTCCCGGGAGCTCAGAGACACTAAACTAAGCCATGAGAAAAATCAGATCACCTTGAATTTGCATAAACAGACTTCATATGACTGCACTAAGGGTATAAGTGTTAGCCATCCAAGCCCGGATAACTCCCAGCCATGGATTAGTGTTGGGTTCACCCAGGTCATTTAACACTTAAGACAGTCTCTGGGGAGTCTATTCATGTTGGACAAATTGTTTTGCGTTTACAGCAGCTTCACACTACATGGGGGTGTTAGCAGAGTTCTGAAGAGTAATTTGCCACATGTAGTGAGGATCACTTTGCACCCTGCACTTCCCATTCAGAAAGCAGGGCCATATCAAAAAAATATTAAATGGCAACATCCACGCCAATTACATTGAAATGGTCCCTGTCTGGGTTGAGGTCCTAAGGATGTGCTAAATGGATGGGGAATAATGAGCGAATACTACTCATGGAACAGAACTTTGTAAACTGGTATGGAAATACAAAAACACTGCAAAAGTGGACTGACAAATTATGAAGGGCTTCAGAAGGATATAAAAAAAAAACTGAGTGCATGAGACCTAGAGAAACCCGCTTTTTTTCCTCTTTAGCTGTCTGGTTTTAAAGACACTAAAAAACACGAGCGGAGCAGGGAGTCCTGGGTGTAAACATACTTCCTGCTCTACATAATAGTCATTCACATATAGTACATGAAGGACATCTGAGAAGGCAAAGAGATGTTGGAGGCTCAAACACATTCTATTATTCTGCTTTTCAGTGACTTCCATGAGGCTTCCAAAGTATTTTTTCATCTCACTTGCATCTGGTGTGCCAGCACTACTTCTGGCCCAAAGCAGTGATTATTATCCCTGCAGAAAAGCAATTGGAACAAAATGCATCCCCAACTGAATACAGTATGACTGTAAAATAGATTTGTAGTAAACTAATTATGCTTTTCCCTTGCAATTTATAACACAGCAATGCCTCCAGTAACACTTAACTTCTGGAGTTTGATTAATAGCATCATGCTGGAAGCCCAGAAATAGGAGGTGTGGAGACAGAGCTCACACCACTAGTATCAGCAGTCTGGACCTGCTCCTTGTGTCACCACTCTCACCCTCTTCCCATAAAAGTAAAATACAGCAGGTTTGGAAAACAGCCTTGTCCTGTTTATCAGAGGGCTTGTCATAAATATCAGGTTTGTCAAGCCCCAGAGGAGAAAGCTTTGGTGATAGCACTCATCACCACCATGGCACTTCATCTGCTGGTGTCAGCTACACTTGGTGCGAAGGACTGTTTCAGAGAGCGCTACTTTGTTGCACTAGATGGTGATAATCATTTACTTACAGCTTTAATGAGTTGGATTTTTATACAGCATCAGCAATGCCTTGATAAGGTTGTTGATCAAAAGCAATTATGAATGATTACTTTAGCTTCTAGGATTTCAGGATTCCATAAGTCACTCTGTAATTCTGTGCTGATATAAATACTCCCACTAAATCACCTGTTTAGCGATGGAGGACAGTACAATACAAGCAGGCCATGAGCATCGCAAGGCATTTTATCAAGCTAAATGACAATGCACCATTATTATAGTATACTGCATTTGTGTTGCATTGGTTCAGTTTCTTTTGCATCTCTAATTAAGTAGTTCTCTCTGTTGTGAATATATGGTTTTATTTTTTGTTTCAATTACAGGGCTCTATAAGCCTTGGCAGAGATTTATCAGTATTAATCCTCTTGGTTGGTGGGCGATTACTAGATGAATCTTAATGATATTTCAGAAATAATACTTTGTTTTCCTTGTGAGCTGCTGAAACATGCAGTCTACGGCTGAGCACACAACCCTGATTTAAAAACCGTATTACTGAACAATATCAAACTATACAACACTGCCATGGTAGTGAACGTTGTAATTTTCACATCAGTACAGTTGTGTAAATCAAATCAGTGACACTTGTGATAATCTGTTCTAATAATGACCTATTTCTTTGTACTTTAAATTGGACCTGCTTAACATGACACAAAGCAGAATAATGAACTTCACAGACAACTGAAAGCTGAGTTACAGACCTAATTTTTCAGCTAAGAATCAATGTGAACATGCTGCACTGTGAGCCTAATATTTACCTGCTCGTACACTCAGTCCTGTGCTACTTCATGCTCCCACCACCAGACAAAATGTAACACTGACAACTGAAGAAGCCTGTAAATTGGACTGAGAAGAGGACAGACTATTTCTATAGACAATTTACTGATCTTACTTAATGGTGCTTCACTGTCTTGAGCCCAGATTGATTCAGCATTAAAGTAGCAATCGTTTGCTTTACAATGAAGTGACAAATTGAAAGTCAGCTGCTGCTAAGCTAGAACCATGCTTTTGAATGAACCAGGCTGACACGACGAGGTAGAAGTAGTAACGCCCACTGACTATCAACCACTTCTCATTTACTAGTCCCTTAGTCTATTTACAATAAGCTGACTTTTTGACTGGGGACTCATAGACAACAGTCAAGAGGCCTGAGGGCACAGCTACAAACCACTTACGTATTTCAGCTGATACCAACCACAAAAAAAAAGATTCTACAAAAGTTGAATGCAAACACTTCAAAATGGTACATTTCAATGAACCAAAATACTGCATGGTTCTGATTTACAGAATACGATGCCTTTAATTCTGTTACAGGTCTACTGTGTGTATTATGTAGGGTGATCTTCTGAATGAAGACGCATCTCTTTCAGAAACTTTACTGGGATTCTTAAAAAAATAATTTAAAAGCACATTTCATTCAGAGCAGCTACTCATCTTTAGGACCTGCCGTACAGCACCTCTATCTCCTTTTACTAGAACATAACCAAACATACTTGGTGTCAAAAGGACGGCAGTGCCCTGCCAGCAGCACAGATAAGAACTGGGCTACGTCAAGGTGCTCGTGTGTATGCTACACATTTAATTTATAAATAAAAGAATTACACAGAAGCAGTGACATGTTAAACTGAAGAGTAATTAGCAGTGAGTGTTGCTAAAACAGAAATGGGCCTAGATCCTAAACCAATGTAAACAGTGATATGGTTGAATAGCTTAACTACACTTCAGTTATAAATAATAAATCTTCCACTTCTTTTTCAATCACTTCCTCTTAAGTATCTATACGTTTATACACTTTACCATCTTTAAGGAACTTTCAAACTATCTTCCAACATCTAATATCTTTGCATTTTTATTTTATATACCCAAGGAAAAAAAAAAAAAAACACTTTCATAGGCCTGTTAGCTGAGAGGCAGCCTCTTATGGAAGTGCTGGGTACAGTCGCAATCAACAGATGGTGAGCACTGCCTCTTCCCCCCCAGGGCAACAGTAAAACTAAGCTTGTGAAATCTGTCACATTTCATGGTGGTAAATGTCTCACAGTTCCTGCAAATGCTAATGAAGCTCATGTGAGGTCCAAAACTGAGCAGGGGTGGGCAGGGAGAGGAGTCCAATTTAAAAATGATACTGTGACAAATTCATCCTTGTACAGGGCAGCAAGTTTTCTCTGGCCCACGGACAGAGATTCACAAACAAGCGCCGCTCAAGATGCCAGAGACATTCAGGTCGACATTGTGTCCGTCTCCTCTGAGACTTGCCCCATCATGCTCCATCAGAGGCCTATAACTAAACCTCGTCATCGCTAGCAATCATTAGCCTTCATCAGATGGGACTATAGTGATGAAGATAACTGTGCTGTTTTTTAATTTAATTAATCCAAAACCAGGGGGTGGGGGGGGGGGGGGCCAAAAAATCAACTTGAAAAAGTGCCCATGACATTCAGCCTTCACAAAGAGAGCAGTGACATGACTTTGGTTTTTATCTCCTAATGAACATATTCAGAAATCCTACTGCTTCACATCACACGCTGAACTTTTGACCAGCAGCGTTTCAGCCACTGGTTCAGAGTTTCAGATCTGCACAGAATAAATGATTAAATATATAGGCTCCCAAAACTGAACGTGTGCATTGTAAACATATGATTGTCAAATGACATGAAAGATTATTATGCAAACATGTTGGAATCTAGTGTGAAAGCGCCACCATTCCTCTCCTAGGCAACTCCAACCACTAGAGGAATATAGCATCTAATGAGAAGAGCTCAAAACCCAACAATCCACTTGATATGCAAAGTAAAGCAACAGGTACTTTGAGTATTTACTTATAGATATTAAAATTTTAATAGGCTGAAAAAGTTATGCGGGGTGATAAACGAATAACCACTAGTACAAGGTTATGAGCTTAAACTGGTAATTGCTGCAGCACAGACCACAGAACAGGAGCTCAGCCATCTACAGGGTGTGTGGGAAAAGCTGGGATGACTGCCATAATGCGAATAGGGCATGTGCATCTAAGGCCAGCATACAGTATATAGCCTACCCCAGTTTGCACTGAGCAAATACTCCAAAACATCAGCAACAAACTTCAGAGGAAACTCTCAAAAACAAATACAGCCCATAAAACCCAGTGGTGAGTATATTTAACCACTACACAAGTCAATAGCATGACATCAAAATCCACCATGACATTGCCAACAAGCAAATATGTAAGGTAGTAATAATAGAGAAGCATTGAAGTCGCAGCAGCAGTTAAACTAAATTACTTATCAATGCACATAAGTTAATGTGCTGACACCAAGAACAATTGTGTTTGATGGCACAGTTGAACACTGCAGCGCACTTATATTTTGAAGTGTCACAACAGGTGTAATTAATAATGGGACTGATGACTATTTTGTTGTAGTTCGGTTCTAGTGGGCCACTTACTGAACTACACTATAGAAGATCTGTTTCTGCAATGACAACTCGGAAAACTAATCTGGCTAAAAGTCACTATACACCATTATACTTGACTGTCAGTATCACAGAAGAAGCTATTAAGAAAACGTTCCTCCTTCACAAGACAAGTTGCTAAAGTACAAAGAGAAGTTTAACACTTATATAAATAATTAAATATCTGCCGACAAGTGCCGCAAGCAAAACACACCAGCACGGAGCTAAGAATAAACATGATAAGCAGCAAGTACGTACTTTGTTGAAGTGAAGCTGAAGGAGGAAAAAAAAAACAACAACATGTGGTCTCGCATCACAGTACGTTGTCGCGCACGTACACGCTCCTTGAAGCGCTGGGCCTGCAGATAATTTGACAAACGGCAACACCTGGAGGTGCCGAGCACGCCAGCAGAAGCAGGAGAGTAGTTCCTCTAGTTTGCACAGTTGGCTATGGACACTAACGTGGCCGAGGGACAAAGTAAAGAGCTGCAATAGCGTGTGTGTCCTGCTGTGTCTGGACATTCATTAGAGGAAGATACTGGGTCATGTGTGAAAGCAGCAGTATAGTTAGTTCACAGATTGTTTTATAAAACAGGACCTATTCCAAACCTAAAAAATGTTATGTAAGCCACGTTAAAATAGTGTCACCGTGTCAACATGAAGAGGCTATAAACTTTATATTTAAAAGTGTCATTTCATTTTACAAATTGTTGGGTCTCAGACTGAAAGTTGTTTTAAAAATCTGAGTCCATAGTTTCACTTGTGAAGGCCTATGTGGTCCACAGTTAACTAATTGCCTTTATCCACACATTGCTTTTCTTTGCCGTCTAGGACAAACTCACTACCAGTATTATAAATGTTCTCTGTCGATCTGCTGGCCTCTTTTCCAAAGGTCATGTATTAATACCATGTTAAATTGGGAAGCCAGCTCCTCTGAAAGATTAATTCTTGGCTTAACAAGATGGGTTTTTTTTTATTCTATTTATTGTAACCAGAAAATTGACCCCCCAAGCAAAAGAAACAAAGAGATGGGGTAGTTTGAAGTTTGCCAGTACAAGTCTGGTTTAATTAGAATGCATTATATAAACGTCAACACCACTTTATACCTATGCAGTAGGTGGTGGATTAGCCTTGTGAAAATCTGAAGAAATAAGTGCATCATTTGTGCCTACTGCAGTCAGCCAGACTGATCAGAAAAGTTTGTCCACCAACAGCTAAGTACGGAGATAACTGACTAGGTCACATTCACGTGCTTCCAAAGGAGGAGGTAAACAAATTATCTTGGTATGTGCTGTCAATGAAGGTGTGTATTAGGGCTGGAGAACCAGTGGGAAATCACACAGAGCAGGTTAATGATCAGAGACTCAGAGGCTGCAAGTGGATATCTGGCATCTGAGTGTGTGTGCGTGCTTCCTCTTAGGTTGTGTCCAACAAGAGTTTGTATTTTAGACTCAAGCCAGTCAGTGAACTCAGTTGGCAGTTTATCTATTTCAAATGAAATAAACTCCAAAACCTTAATATTGTTTCCATTGTTGGTGTAACTTACCACTAATGTCAAAAATTACTCACCACTTCACAATTTAGTGCCAAAGGAGCACTTCATTAAAAAGACAGAGGCAAGAGGTTGACACATTAGCCAACTGCCTCAAGAAGGAACAAACTCTCCAGCTCACATTCCACAAGGCTAGATTACTGAAGCTTCTAACTCACTAATAGCCAGTGTTATATAATGGAGTCCATTTCTAAATACTGCAGCAATTTATGGCGTTGTCTGCAGGACACTGGTAGTCTGCCACTTTGCAGTTGATCTAATTGATTATATTACTCACAACCTGCAAAAATATTTGCAGTACATTAGCCTTGATGTTATCTTAAAATGTGGAAACCTGTGGAAAATTAAATCCATCATTCTAATCTTTATGCTGCATATAACAGTACCAGCCTCATTTCAGTACATCAGGTTATTATATGTCTGCCTTTTGTTGTATTCACAAGAAGCCATGATACGCAGTAGACAATTTGAATGCTAATTAACCATCTCAAACAAAAGGGAGAAAAATAACCCTTTATCAAACTCACTGTGATGAGTTTCTTCTTTCGAGACCAATTCTACATCCCTCATGCTCGAGAAGAAAAGAGAACTGATTGCACTACATTGCCCCTGTAATTTTCCATTTTGGATGGGGTCACTCAGTCAAGGAACAGAGCAGACGGGCTTTAGCTCAGCTCTCAGGATGTAAATCAAAATCCAGTTCTGGCAAATGCAGCATGACCAATCTAACATTCAAAGCAGTTATTATACAATAAAGTCTTGTCCTGGATTGGGCAGTGATGACTGTCTGAGCCATTGTGCAGGTAGTAACTGTAGTAGGCATTCGGCTTAAGACTCAGACAAGTGCATCTTTGCCAAGTTCTGTAATGAGTGTAGTACAGATTCATGCAGTGACCTAGACAGTGAGGAAGAGGTTGAGCCTGTGGCAAAACTATCATCAAGTGGCTGGAGACAAAAGAAGTCTGTCTGAGATAATAGGAAGACAAACCTGAGTTCTTTGTTTTGCCCAAAGTTAAAGCTCAACAGTCAGAGCTTACCTGCATTCCAAATAGTAAACAAAACTCTAGAGCAGCAGTGGATTTCCTTCCCTTTATTTGTACAAATGACAACCATTTAATAGATTTTTTTTTTTTATATCTAAAACTGGTAGCTTGAACACAACCATGGCAGCGAGAATTTGATCGCATTGGTCATCTAAAATCTTTTAAATACATTTCCCATGAAACTAGTATAAACATGTTTTTATTCCTCAGTACTGAACCTCAAACCCCTGATTGTTTAAAACAATCCACATTAAACCAACAACCTCTGAACGTACAGTGTTTGTTCTTTACTATTTGGCAAAGAAATTGAAGTGTTTTAAAATCTGAAAGTGCTAAAGTCATGTAACATAAAACGAACAATACAGAAACGTGGAAGTAGGTCATAGTATTCCCTGCCATTCAACAGTGAAGCTGTCCTTTGAACCATCTGATTGGAATGCACTTTTGCCATTGTGAGTTTCCAAGCAGGGCTGTTCAGTCATTGATCAGACATTTGACAAGTGATTAATCAGGCAGGCGGCCTCAGAGGAGCAGCTGAAAGTTAATTTCCACACTTCTGCATGTGGAGATAAATTTGAAGCATGTGCAGGCAGGGTAGCTGCCTTAGTCACATTTTCAGGGTGACTCCTACCCCTGACATTTCCTAGGATTACATCCAGTCTGACAGCTCCATGCTTGTTTTCATCACGCATTAGCACACAACGTATATCTGAGCGCTGACGAAGCATTAAGTCATGGAACTGGGGTCGGCTGGGCACTAGTGTGACAGAATGTGGAGTTGGATGAAACACAGCATCTTCCTGCAACAAGCCAAGGTGGGTATCAGTAAGTAAAAGCTGGGCCAGAGGCCTGGACTGGGCACTGGGGCTGATGCACACCCCTACACTTGTGTACAGCAGTATCTGTACTTCTCCAGGACTGACTGTTTCTTGTGACTGGTCAGTGTTACAGTGAATAAGGTAAACTAGATCAGCATGACTCTTCTGAAACTGGCAGCAAAACCTCAAACCAGCATCCAGCAGCAGGTCAGGTACATAGGATTGCCAGTCTAGAGACATCTTCATCAAGTCTCCATGGAGCAGTGGGTGCTCGGAGACCCTACTGTCCCCAGGGCAGATGACACCAAGTATGGCCCAGCACAGCTCTTTGGTAAGCTTCTGGCTGTAGGTATAGACACCCAGAATGCTCTCCTCTGTAGTGCCCATCAAACGCAAAGAGTGGCCTCCTAAGCCTATCTGCACCTCCTTCAGCTGCAACAAGGGGAGGTGATGGAACAGAACCAGGACCCCAGAATCAGTGGTCAGAGTGTAGAGGCCAGTCTCCACCAGGATAAGGAGAGCAGGACAGGGCTCAGGTTGGCTGCATTTAGCTACATTTATCCAATAGAAAGCTACAATCCTCTGAGCAGTGAACGGTGAGGTGGAGATGATAGACTGTAAATCATCCATCGTGTCTAGGAATGGAAGAGTTTGCATGTTTGAAAAGAAATCAGGAACTTTTATCAATGTTTGACTGGAGATTTGTATATCCATTTTGTTCTGCACAGGCCACACGTTCTCCAATGCCTGGTCTTTGTTTCTAGGTGCCAGGGTAACCTCTGGCTCACTGAAGCATTTCAATGGCAACAGCATTGCAACCACGTTGTCTCCTTGTTTTGCATGAATATCAGCCACGTCTTGCCCTTGCTGCAACTGCAGCTCCCCAGTGCTTGTATCCATTGTCCAAATATCCTCTAGGATTAGTGGCACATCATCGTCTGTGTTGCTAAAGGTTTGTGTTGGTGTCAGGCCTGGGAGTTGTGTGGTCTCAGATTTAATGCTCTGGATGGTCTGAGTTGCCTCATCAGGCTGCTGGTCTTGAGTTATCACCATCTGGATGTGCTGCACCAGAGGCATTTCTTTCACCAAGGAAAAGATATGACTATCCTTGAACAGAGAGAAAAAGAAACTCCCTTTAACCATAGAGAAGACCTGACTGTCCTTCAATGCAGACAGAACATTGCTTTCTCTGACCAGTGACACAACGTGACTGGACCAGCGGGCTCCAACAGGCTGTAATCCCTCCTTCCTGACTTGCTGCAGTATTTGGGGAGAACTCCAAAGGAGACGCCCTGCATCCTGGACAATCCAAGAAATTCTGCTGACCAAAGAGCCCAGCCCTGATGTTTGAACTGTGGCTGCCTCATTTTCTCTCACACACACTCCTGGGATTTCCTCTAAACTTTTGGATTCAGCCATTTCTCCACAGTTGAACTGGCCCTTGAAGGTAGTTTCCTCAGGTAGAGAGCAGGCCACCCGACTGCCGAGAGGTTTTCTGTCGAGTTGAAAATGACTGCTGGTCTGTGGGAGGACAGGCATGGAGCTAGTTTCTCTGCTGCTTTGCAGGTGGGACATGCTGCCTAATGAGCTCCCACTAGAGCCAGGTCTCCCCTTGTAGCAGTCAGCCACAACACCTCGGATCTCGTTAGCATTCCCCTCTGGCTTCATGCCACATCCATCACTTGAGCCCAGGACACTTATCTGCTGGAGGCTGGCATCCCCTGACCAAGCCTCCTCTCCCTTATAGCTTGCAGCTTGAGCCTCACTCTGTGCTTTCCTCCATGGCCACTCAGACATGGGGCCTGGGCTTGATTTATGACACAAGTCCTTCTCTTGCTCCTTGCCATCCCTGGTGCTCACCCCACCCTGTAGTGGGTCTCTATCCAACTCAAGACTTGTGTCAGGTACAGGATATTTCCCAGATATGTCCTAGTTTGCATTGTGTATGTGAATGAGAA
>NW_018127883.1:4775862-4806588 GCF_001952655.1 Monopterus albus | reverse complement strand
AAATAACTAGGCGGAGGGGGGGGGGGGGGGGAGATGAGCAAATAAAACTTTAAATATTAAATCATTCAAAAAATTTAAATGCAATTGATAATTAATGCCACTGCTGAGAAAGAACTAAAATAACCATTTCTCCCAGTTCACTCTAAAACCTTTATGCATTCAGTTACACATGAATGCATAAACATGCACAGAAAATTGAGTATAGGATACATATATAAACAGACAAATTTCAAAGTGCTCACTGTAATATACTTTCACAAAATGAGTGTCATTTTCTTTTAAAGCCCTACAGGAAAGTAATAGGGTTTCAATATGTGTGTAATAAACACAACAAGCCAAGGGAAAAAGTATTTCATGCCTCATAAAAATCTGTATTGGGCCTGGTTGGGGGATGGGGGGGGGGAGGGGGGGGGGGGGGGGTAATTTGCCATTTGCTCTGTTTTGCTAAGACAAACGGGACTAATACTCCAGTGCACTGTGGCAATATAGTGTCTTAAAAACTGAAGAACAGTCTCACTATATGCCGTGTTTGCTTTATTCAGTTTCTTAAAAACAAGTCAGTTTTAATTATTAACAACAACAACTTTTTCAAAAGGGAATACCTACTGCCATCAAGGTTGAACAGTTGCTTGGCACTTTGGACTCCACTGTCTCTGCAGCCAACATATCCAGACTGAAAAAAAATGGACAGTGGAGATATGAGAATAAAATAATGCATTTCATATTCTATCAAAATAACAATTTCAAACGAGGAAGCGTGTGCACAGTACAGCTGTGGTTATATGT
Source organism: Monopterus albus (assembly GCF_001952655.1). Lineage (NCBI taxonomy): Eukaryota > Metazoa > Chordata > Actinopteri > Synbranchiformes > Synbranchidae > Monopterus > Monopterus albus. Next base: position 4,805,802 of record NW_018127883.1, on the reverse strand, counting down.
GTGTACATGCTGCAAGGCTTCGTTTTTAAAAGGAAATTAAATTATTTGCTGTAGTGACAGTGGAGGCAAACATTTTGCAGGCAAAAGGCAAGACTGCAATAACCCCAACCTCCTCTTCACAAAACCCTTCCATTAGATTTGAAAAGCAAACAGCCCAAAATGGCTGGATGAGATTAGAGCCACTCAACTAGCTGTGAAATTAAATAAAATCTGTGCATGTTGATTTGAGGATTTACATACAATACTCACTCTAGAGGGGGAGCAGAAACCAAATATACAGCTCAGAATGATTCCTGACAGTAAACAGCAGCTTTAACTGAGCTTTGTGTTGTAGGAGGTTGACAGGGTGGGGGTTGGGGGGTGGGGAATTAGGAGCGCTAAGGCATCAACAAGAGAGAAACAGTGCAAGTTCTCCTGTCAAAGGATTTTTGCAGAACCTGAGGATAAGAGGATAACCTGTACTCAGTGACGTTTGTCTACTCACATGATTAAAATGGAGAAAACATTGATCTAGGATTGCCAATCTAAGATTCTGACTTTATGTCATCCACATGCAGAGGTTCACGTTATTCTTGCTGTGGAATGGCTGAAGACAATTGGTACACAAATTAATTAACATCATATTTCATGTTCCCACCCCAGTTTACCCAGGGCCGTTCCTTTCCATCTTTCCCCCCTTTGTCTCCTCTTCTGTTGTCCGATGGGGAGATGTCTTGGTTGAGTCTGTGCTTGCATTCTTGGACCTGTTGCCATTCCACCTCCTGTTGGCTGGGCTTGTCTTTTGCCCACCTAGCCATCACATCATAAATGCACACCCACAGGGGGTTGTTGGCAAGATGATTCTAGCTGCACTAAAGCTTGTGGCAGGAGACATTAAGTGGCACAGTAGGTCCTAGAGTGATTGATGTTAGCCACTGTAAAGTCACTATTTCAGGAGATGCAAGCTCCTAAGTACAGCCTGCCAGTGGTCAGCGAAGGCAAACAGTTGCAACTTGGTCTTCTGGCCAGAGATTGATGATACCAAGAGGACTGTCAGTGTTGTGGGACTTTTGGAGCTAAAGTGGCCATTAAAAGCCACACAGGTCAAACACCAGCTGGCCTGCTCCATCATTCAGTTCTGAGTCCACACTAACTGGGTTTGAAGGGACTGCAGTTCAACATGCTGGCTTTGTTACACAGTCCATTTAATAAAGAGAAGGGGGAAAAAAACAAGCAAAAAAAACCACACATACACCCTTTTTCCTAGAAGGTAAAAAGTGTCTCATATGGACAGTCATGAATTTATACACAATACAAAAGCATGGGACCCTGACAGAACAGAGAAACAGCCACTTTCTGGCTATGATAGAACTAACCATTTTGGAAGTTTCCCCAACTATAGTCCAGGAATTGACATTAACCACCTTATCTCCTGAAATTCTGCTTCTGGCAAAGCTACAACTGCCACCTTTAGGGACCCATCAATATCATTACAATTTTTAAGTTTCTCCAATATGCAACCTCAAAAATCTATTTCTAGACTCAACACATAACTGAGGGAAAACAACCCACCTTTTCTGTATCAGTGTTCTACATTTTCTTAAAGGCAAGGCCAGGTAAGAAAATGTGCATTCAGCTGCAAAGCACTTGAATATCACAGATCTTCATAAATATGAAAAATATTAAGTGATCTCATACCCTAAGAGCAGGCCAAGCTTTGTTAATGCCATTAGCTTTCTTCAGTCTCAACTATCAAGTGATCCAGCTGATAATGGTCTTGTTGCAATGGAGCATTGCCTCAAGGAGCCGCAGGACAGTTCATTGATATGAACTGAATAGATAACCACAGCCATTGTTTGAATTCCAATTGTTTGCTCTTATTTACTACCGAGAGTCATTTCCAAGATGATAGGGCAACCTTAGAGATCAATTTTGTCCTTGCTGTGAGGGCATTCATGCTATGTGAACAACAAGTGAAACAAGGATGGAATACATACAGAATATATTTACAATAAAAAGCAGATGTGCCTCAAGTGTAGCAAGATATTAAAACCATATGCACTAACTACTTTTAGACAGTGTACTTGAGCCATGACTGATGACATTTCACAAATATAAGAACAGACTGAGAAAAGCCACAGGTGAAAATGATCTGTAACAGAGCACGAGTGAAATGATGTCACCTCCAATGAGTGCTTTGTTTTTTCTTTCAGCATATTCTTGAGCTGAACCTCAGGTGCACTGCAATCATTTTGGAAATGGGGCAGTTCATTACCTACTGAACTAGAGGCCATTCTGGGATATGCCCTCAGTTGTTGACTCGCCTGCAGTGATTTCCACTGGCTCAACATGGAGCACTTCAGAATGGTGTTTTTTTTCCACGTTCCCACCTCTCCTTACAGATGTATTGCCATGATTTATGATTTGGTCTGTGTATCCAATGAATGCGTGCTCAATGAGCAGCCACACTGTGAAGACCGAGGTGACGTGAGTTCAGTTATGCTTGGGTCGCGGAGTGCTACATATCTGAATAAGTCTCACCCTGGATTTTGCAGCATCACCTTGGATGGAGTCTCAGTAGATCTGGACATGTCAGCTAAGGACAGGCTCACAGCAGACAGCAGCCCACTCTGCAGAAAGAGAATGAGACACCCCTGAAATGAAAATCTGTCAGAGGGTAAGAAATGAGTGACAGCTATCTATGGTTGATTTGCAATTATACAGTGGTTTAATTATAGTAAATGTTACACATCATCAATATTCATGACACCGTTTTCACAGAGCATGAGTGAAGTGACTGAAGGACTGACAACATGGAGAAATTTCAAAATCCATTTTGAAATAGTCAAGGCCAAAACTGAGGGTAAGCTGCATGAGCCATTACAGTATGTAATGGGAGATGAATTCTGACTAATAAAGAGCAGGTATAATGCATAACTTTGTCCATTCTTGTGGTTCCATATAGTTTTTGCAGTTTCTTCAGCACTGTTTGTTTCCACCGTCACCCCAAAACTAAGAGGATACGTATTACAATACACTGCTATTTAAATACAGTTTTAAAAGCCATGTCATTTTGTAACTGTTACTTAGTGCATTCTGGGTATGCTAGCATTTATTCAATTTGGAACTCTTGAGACCATCTCATTTGGAAATCATGTTAAAAATGAATGGCACAGACTTCCTGGAATCACAGCGGGGCCTGGATGTCTGTGCTTTACTTGGCTGCAACGGTGTGCAATATTTAATAATACAGAAAGCAGAAAGTTGTCAAAAACCAGAAGTACATGCCGTCTATAAAATGGTATGTGGATTCATTTTACGAGTTAAAATGTTATAAAGTACAATAGGAAGTCCTTAGAGAAAACTTAATTTTACTTGCAGGGTTTACAGTCTATTCACTGTCCCAGTCATTTTCCTTCATGACACACACACACACACACACACACATATACATATATATACAAAGCTAAAGATTTTAACACATCAGGCTTAATAATTATCCCATTATGGTGTTTAGAAAAACTATTCTCCTCCTTGGACTGTTTTTTTATCAAAACAGCAGGCCTTGTTTTGATTGTTTACCATCTCAGGAATGAAAACCTTTTAGTCTACAGGCCTCTTGATGACCTGCTTACATCTGAAACACTCAAAATGGCTTGTTTGATGCATATTTACAGCTGTATCAATTTTTATAACTACTTTGCTGTTCTCCCGAGTAAATCTGGCAATTATACATCTTCACAAGTGTTACTAGGAAACTGACTATCCAGCATTAATTCCCTATAGTGGCTGATCCCATACCACACTTGAACTACACATTCTGTTCATGTGGCAAGAGCTGCACAAGAACAAGGAATAGTTTAAACTAAATTTTCTTCTGTTACTGGGTTTAACACAAAACCTAAGTTCAATGGATGAATATTTCTTATTTAAAACTGCTGTTCATAAAGACATTGTTTAATCAGTCTCAGTACAAATGTACTATTTCAACATCTCGCTATATATATGAATGCAGAAGAAAAAGTCATGTCAAAAGTGCACCAAGGTTAAAAACAGTTCAATATTGTGGCTAGATGGTTCATGATGTGCTGGACTGCTGGCTTTTGTGAGCCAATTAATCAAAGTAGAATTTCATGTTAAATAAGCAAAAACATGCAGTAGCAGCTGAGAACAGAGCAGAAGTTGGGCTATTCAGAACAAACCTGCATGAATCACACTGCTGGTGTTTTTGTTGTTTTTAATGCAGCATGAAGCGAATGAGCATTCATCACGAGCAGTGTTTGAATGTAATGGGTATTGTAGCTTGTTGTTATGGAAAAAAGTGCACAATGTCAACTTGCTGTTACAAAATTACCAGCAGAAAATAGAGTTGAAGCAGCACCTTTTCTGAAAAGCCCACCCTCAGTTTTACAAAAAGAGCAGGACAGTATAAGAACAAAGTAGGGCTTGACTGTGATGCTTTTGGTAGGGTGTGTACCTGGCGTTTCTTTGCGTGGCTGGCAGCTTCAGTGGGGTGGTTAAACCGGAGCATGGTTCCTTTTCCTAGCTGTATGATGGCACCTGGGGGGGGTAAAGCATAAAAAAAATGGCCAAATCTGACTCACTTACCTATTTGGTACAAATACTGCAGCAAACAACTGTTTCACACTGTGGAATAAGTCTGGCGGAGGCAAAATGTGATGTGTTTCAAGACAGATGCAAGTGACAACAATGTTAGAAGCTCAACAGGAAATCTTAGAGGTGCAGCAGTATGATGCATAAAAAAGTGAGGAGCAAAATACTCTGGCCATGGGAATCTTCCTCTTTCTGTGGGATTGTAGTGAACCACTGAGCATGTGGAAAATGTGACATGGCACAGAAGGTTCTTCAATGTTTTCCTCAGCTGAGATCAAGCAAATGAACTGCCATGAGGAACAATCCCCCATATGACTGACAGGGAACAATTTATAGCTGAAGTCAGAGTTTACATACACTTAAAAGCAATTTTTTTTTTTTTTACCACTCCACAGATGTTAAACTCATTTTGGCAAGTCAGTTAGGACATGTACTTTTTCCAACAGTTGTTTACAGATGATTTCTCTTAAAATTCCAGTGTGTCAGAAGTTCACATACACGCAGTTGACTGTTCCTTTAAACAGTTTGGAAAAGTCCAGAAAATGGAGTCATGGCGTTATAAGCTTCTGATATGCTAACCAACATCATTTGAGTTAATAGGAGGTGCACCCGTTCTTTGGTCCAAACAGTACAATCCAATCCCAGAACAACAGCAAAGGACCTTGTGAAGACACTGGCGGTAACAGGTACCAAAGTATCTATATCCATAGTAAGATGAGTACTATGTCGACATCACCTGAAAGGCCACTCAGTGAGGAGGAAGCCACTGCTCTGGTCTGATGAAACATAAATTGAACTGTTTGGTCATAATGACCATTGTTATGTTTGGAGGAAAAAGGGGGAGGCTTGCAAGCCAAAGAACATCATCCCATTCATGAGGCATGGGGGAGGCAGCATCATGTTGTGGGGGTGCTTTGCTGCAGGAGAGACTGGGGCACGTCACAAAGTAGATGACATCATGAGGAAGGAAGATGATGTGGATATATTGAAGCAACATCTCAAGACATCAACCAGGAAGTTGAGGGTTGGTTGCAAATGGGTCTTCCAAATGGACAATGACCCCAAGCAGACTTCCAAAGTTGTGGAAAAGTGGCCATCACAAAGTCCTGACCTCAATCCAATGGAAAGATTGTGGGCAGACCTGGAAAAGGATGTGTGAGCAAGGAGGCCTACAAACCTGACTCAGTTCTGTCAGGAGGACTGGGCTAAAATTCCAGCAGCTTATTGTAAGAAGCTTATGGAAGGCGTGCCAACATGTTTGACCCAAGTTAAACAATTTAAAGGTAATGCTACCAAATACTAACCAAGTGTATGTAAACTTCTGACCCACTGGGAATGTGATGAAAGACAAAAGCTGAAATAAATCTCTATTATTTTTGATATTTCACAAAGTAGTGATCCAACTGATCTAAGACAGGGAATTTTCTTAGGATTAAATGCATTTGGCTAAGGTGTATGTAAACCTCTAACTACATGTGTATCAAAGAACGTGGTCCATGGAAACTTGAGAAGCCTAGCTATAGAACTGAAGTGATATTAGAGTTTCTATATCAAACTCATGTGGCCAAATCCACACATTTTCTCATTCTCCTCCCCTCCTTAAAGCTAGTGCTAATCTTGCTACTTTTAATAACTTCTGATGAATGAAAAAGCACCTCAGAGGGCAGTCTGTGATGGATTCCAAGAGTTGAAATTGAAACTGAAATTTGTTCAAGAAAATAGCTTCAGATTCAGTCATTTCTGAAGGGGCTAAACCCAAATCCAAAGCAAAGTGGTGTGAATGAGGAAGCAATAAGCAGTGAAAGCTCCCAGCCCTGACAAGCAGGGTCTGCTGAGAGGGGCATGAGTTTCAACTCCTCTTGGCTCAGTCCTTTCAAAAGGTTAATGCTCTGGCCCACTTCAAACCTGTCGGCCCTATCAACACCATCTGCCAATTAAATGGAGGGTCCGGGGCTTTGTCCAGGGCCTCTCGCCCTTCAAAATGTTTAGTAAGAGAAATGGCATCTGCCTGGTGGAAAGCTGTGTTCACAATCCACTCATGCCATGAGTATGCTGCTGTGGGGGGAGCCAGGGACAAAGTGGATGTTATTTGCACATATGATGCATTCGCCTCATAACTACATTCAAAATGGATGCAAGTGTCATTGCTTCCCACTAGCAAAATAATTGCAAATATGAGTCACACACATACATACATACACACACCCATACATGTATATACATACATACATACACCCACCCACAACCATACACAGAGCAGTGTTTCAGAAATTCTTACCCTGAGTTAACTGGCAGGAACCAGTGACCACAGAGCCATTGACTAAACACAGCGCGCCATCCTGAGGGATCAGCGTCACGGTCCCAGCACGGTTCTCAAGCACACAGTGTTCACTGCAGAGGCCGAGCCCATGAAGCACTGCAATGCATTTAAATATGAAAGCATACAAAGAAGTGTTGCTTATTTTTCAGACGAATGGGTTACAGCAGCTGGAAATACAGTACAGTAACCTTGACTCACCACTATGTGCTTTGTCACTCCCAATCAGGGTTCTTCCCTCCTAAAGTCAAAATTCATATTATACTTTAAGGTATTATTTGCATCAGAGCAATTAAAGACAGCTGATCTTAGATAGTAATGCTTTCTGCAAAAATAAAGAGCAAGGTTTGAATAAAATTAATTTGAAATGCTGCATTTACCTTCAAATAATATAAGATGATGCCAGTGCTGAGTAGATTTTCATCAATGCCTATCAGATGAGGAAGCTGGCAGTCCAAGACCACTCCACTCCCCTCTTTCCTCAGAGCCACAGTCTCCTCCTATGGGACAAAAATATATATAAATGCACACAAGCATATAAATGGGGTGGGGGTCCTTTCAATAGCCTGTAGCTGGAATGACAATATAAAATAAAAATGCTGACAGACATTTAATGACAACCAGCAAACAACTGAATTCTTTATGACTGTTCTTTGTTCCCTGAAGGCCAAGCAGAACAGCAGCGTTCCAACCATGTATCGCCATGAAACACGAAGAGTGGCTAATGGCAAGAGACACCAGAAAGCATTCAAATTATTGTGGTGAGAGTCAAACTGCACACTGTGTTCAGCAAACAAAACAGACCCAGGTGGATTGTTCTATACATTGCCTTTATGGATACATAGCAAACAACTGTATATCACTATTAAAATACCCCTGAGCTTGTAAAGTATGTCAGCGTTACATAAAGGCTAGAATCTTCAGCTAGTTCCATATAATTTACAATGTGTTTGAAAGAAGAATGCTGTGGAAGGTCAAGTGAAATTTTGCGCATTTACGCTCAAATTCATTATTTGTTAAAGGAAAAACTGAATAACTAGTCAAATAAATCATAAGACCATTCCACAGGGCACACTCAAATTTTCTCCCCTATAACAAAGTAGCTGTTGCATAAATGCAGACTCCGAGTGATGACACTTCAGTATACATATTTCACACACAAGCAAACACTGCACTATGACGACAAATCAGTTACATCACAAGTCAAACGTATTAGAGCACCTCTCCACAAAAATGCATTAAGTGGTACAAACTGAATTAATTTTTAAAGCACAGAACAGAGTGATCTCACTTCTGATCTGCTCCGTACAATACTTCACTGCCTCCAATCATTGTTGCTGAGGAAATGTAAAAGCATGAGTCATGCCTCCTTACAGCACATCTATCAAGTAACAATATTAATTTTGTATGAAGTCATTCAGTATCATTTCATTTCTAACTTCACTAAAGAGGTATGATTTACAGTAAGCATTAGAATAAACCAGACAAGCTATAGACAGATTAAGTTTTTGAGCAGTTAATTTGCCAATTATTCAACAAGAAATGAAACACTTAGCGTTGGATGGCCTGCCAGGTTCAAAGGAGATGCTGAATTAAGCTATAAAAAAGAAACTTAACTCTCTAGGCAACTGTTCAAGGCGCGTAACTTTTTCCTCCCAGGGCAAAGGCTGTGGTTCAATAACCCAGAGTCTACCCAAGTATGAGTGGCCCCATCAGAAGTATTATTCTGTTAAGCTAGTAGACTAATGCCTCACATTGCCATGGATTATCATAAGTACCTTCCCAGGAGGCAGAGCAGAAAATCTCACATATGGAGATTTCACAAGCAACACTAAACTAGCTTCCATCTCTTTCAACCTCCTCCTGCTCGTTTTCATATAGATTGGACCGTAAAAAGAGAGACATGCACTACCAGAACCACCTCACTCTTTGGCAGTTGTGAGATGGGATAAATCCTTTTCCCCCCCTAATGAAGGAGAGGCATTGACCCCAGTCCCCGTGTTTAATTAAAAGGGATTCTTCACAGACTTCATTAGGTGAGGAGCAGCCTGGCAGATTAATGCACTGTCACTTTCCTCAGACAGCGCGAACAGATGAGATCCTCTATTTTCTCCTCACATACCAGAGAACGATGGTCCTCACCATTCAGTGTATGTGCACGCTATGAGGACAAGTTTACTTTAAGGTTGAGGCAGCTGGTGAACAAACTGTAATTAAGTGTGGCCTAGACCAGCAGCCAGGCTTGGGCAGCATTTAGGCTTCCATTAAAAGCCATCATCTGTGGCTGGGCAGAATTTAATACATTTTTTTTCCAGCGCTTTGAGAGTTCAAGTTACGAACTTGATTAATTAATATGCATTTCAAAATGCTACCATACTAGGCCTTTCCTGACTGCCTTGTGAAGTGGAGCAACTTGCCAACAGAACAGATAGGTACCGATGCCAGAATAAAGAGGGAAAATGTCTGTATTGAAGCTGCTGTTATATTAAAAGGTTAATTCCCTTGAAAGAGATGTATTTATATCCTGGATCCCTACTTTTTATAAAAGTTACAATGAAAAATTGAAAGTGAAAGGCAGTTGCATAACTAGTTTTCAAAAATGGCATGAAGCCTTCTGTTTGCATGATTGGTTATATTCTTTGGCATCAACTCACAGAAAAGACTTTCTATTCACAGGTAGAGAATATGCTCACATTTCAGATTCTTTTAGTTTGTGTCTCATTTGATTAAGGAATATGAAAATCAGCCTGACCGTTAACTGTCATGGCTGGTGTTCAAAGCACAGACAGGGAAGACCCAAATGCAGACACACAGGGAGGTGCAGTGAAGAACTTGTGCAAAAGATGACAGACTTGGAGGCAGGCACAAAAACAATACAGGTAACAGACACGGCTGCGATAACAAGCCTGGGAAGCAATCTGGGGAAGAGTTGATGAAATAGACAGGTTTTATCCAATGTATGTGGCTGGTTTTGTTCGTTACAAGCATAAATAGATAACACCTGCATTGTGCATATCCTGTGTGTTTCATGTGTCCCGATTTTAACGAATTCATTCAAGAAAAGAAGTTAAATTTATTTTGGAGCCAAGCTTTACTGAGATAAGTTGCTAACTACAATATGAAGGTCAAGAAATGTTATAATGCCCAAATATGATGTACAACTACTGATAGTATTGGGTAACCTGACAAACAGAACAAGGCTCAGCAGTCAGAACTTAGGTTGTGCCTTTGTGCTGTTTGTAGCATGAAAATACAAAGACTACCAGGATCAAAGAACCACTGTGCCTTGTGTCATACTGAAATGGAGGCTCCTCCCATCACACTGTTAGAAGTGGACCGGAAAAGGGTTGCTGGGGGAGCATTGATACACACACATACCCCTGCAGAAGAACAACTTTTCACTTTCCCCTCTTCCTGCCTTTTTGTTCTCTCAATCTGTTGCCATCTCCGTCTGTAAGAGGCTGCTCTGGAATCCATCTCATATTAATTACCCTCTCTTTCCCACATGCCCTGTAACCAATCTGGGAAGCTGACGATGAATAACTTTGCATTCTAAATCTGCTTTGAATACAGAATTCGAAATTCTGTTTACACCACTCTTGGTCAACTCGTCTACTTACAGCCCAAGCAGAAATTTTCATCTAGCTCTCAGCATCATCATCAACTGAATTATGCACAAAATATGACACTTGGAAGGACTAAAATAAAACTGCACTCAAAAAAAAAACAACATTGAGAAAAACATTCACAATGTATAATATACACTTAAACATGGAGGTTAGATTATACCAGAACCACTTTTTAGAAAACTAGGGCTGGGTGTGCTTCTCTGTACAGACCTGAGCAAAGACAACCTCTAATGTCTGTGCAGCATTCCATGCAGGAATCCCACTTATCATTTTACAGGCAGAAAGCAAATGCACAGGAAGACTGATGTCAAATCCATAAAGTCATACATCAAACACTTAGTGTTTTGGCAACATTGTTGTTCCTGCTGCTCACCAGTACAGTTGCCCTTTCACCCAGCTGTCATGCATCATAACAGTGGTGTCTACATGGATGGGCATAGCTCTATTATAAAACATTTTTCAGCTCTGCCAGTAGAAAGGGACAGTAGTGCCACTGAGCATTGAGTCATCACTGCATAAGCATGCAAACAGATCTACAACGCTAACTTTAATTGATATGCCAGACAGAAACAAAAGAGCCATATGTCAATAATCAAGACCTCTTAATTAGGAGCAGTGACAGCAGCTGAGTTACAATACACTGTCACAAAGGGCTGTCAAGCCACTAAATGTCACCTGCTAACCACCATGTAGTAGAATGTTAATTATCCAACATATGCAAACAGAAATGTTATATTTTAAAAACATCTTAAATGTAAAGCACTGTAGAAGCATTCAGACCTCACTCTGGAACAGACCGACTAGGCAAGGACAAGTCAGGAATGGACAAATATATTCAGAGACATCTTTCAAAGGCCAGATCAACTCAGTAGGTTAAACCCATGCAAAAACTGTTAACTGGTTTGTTCTTTTTCTTCACTGGTGTACTTCACAATTCTATGCATAATGCAACAGGTTGTTTGGCTGACAACAATGATCCCAGCCATATTGTGTTGTTTGGGAGGTAGGCCACAAAACCAACACAAGAAAAGTGCTCAGTCTAAAGTCTAGACTGGCAAATGGTGGCATTTTTTTTTGTTGCAGCTTGGTAACTCACAAGGATGTGACTGCCCTGTTCCAGGCTCAGAAAAACCATAATGGGCTGAAGGAGAAGCATGTCTGTTTGGTTTCTTTGTCAGGCTTCCCAAACACTGGCACGCTAACTTCACAATCATTACAAGTCATCAGCTTTTGGGTGCCATTTAAATCTAAATAGCTGGAAAATTAAATTTATATGCCAGGTTGACCCTACTTTCATTACCCTTTCCACTCCTTCAGAGGCTGTGGCTGTTTGCAGACTTGCGGTGACACCAGCTGGTAGGATGTCTTTACTGCAGGCAGCAAGGTCTGTCAAAACAGCAGCTGGGAGCATGCTGCTTTATTGATTGTTAATGATGCATTTACTTTGTGGCCTTCCACTTAAATTGTATACATGCTTCTGTACCAAGCCTCAAATGGCATAGTTTTACATTATTCTTCCCTGAATTTAAATTTGGATGTTGGACTTGAAATACAATTTGTCACATATTACTAAACTGAAAATGGGGGCATAGAAAGCAAGCTAGGCAACAAACACCTAAGAAACAAGGGCACCTAACATATTTATCTTTCTAGAAACAAACCTCCAAAGAACTAAACTGTTTACCCAAATCTGCACAAAAGAAAAATTCTAACTATAGGATTTCACTTTAAGAACTACAACAAACTGAATCTCTGGAGCAGCACAGTTCTTAGGAAACTATCCAGTTATTGTCATTCCCTAGCTTGCTATACTGTATGTCCACAAAACATGGTAGCCAGGCCTCAATCTTTATGCTAAGCTCACCTGGGCTTTTTAAATTTGTGTTGTAAGAACAGGTCATTTTAACTAATCAGCAATCAAAACTATTGCCTCTGGTTAACAGTAATGTGGATGAAGCCACAAGTGCATAGGGCCATCTTATGGGCTTAGACATACAGGATCACAGCAAAAACAATTATAGGAACAACAAAAAGGCTATGCATATGTAAAATATTGATCTTTCAATGTTAATTGTGTGTCCAGCTTTACATTGTTTAAAGACGTGAACAAATCATTTTTGTACAGTACCTGCAGAACACTCTGAGTCTCTCTCCACTTGCTGGTCCACTCCTTGGTCAGTGCAAAAACCTGGTCAGGAACATTAGGAATAACAGGTGCATTGTTTACAGAGAACAAGATCAAAACACTTCTGTTCCACATTTTGCATAGGATGACTTACCTTTGACTCATTTTGATGCAGCTCCTCCTCTACCTTCAAAGAGGAAGACTGCTCCCCATGGGGAACCTGGAGTAGTAGTGGAAAGACAGCCCAACCTTGAATAAAAGACTGTCAACATACATATAGTAGTATTTTGATGGCCTTTATGTGAGCTAACATATGCAGGACCTGACTGGCTTCTTCCAGTAGCCTTCGGAGCCTAGTGACCTCTGCCTGCAGCTCTCTGATCACCTTCACGTTGCCATCTTCATTCACCACAGGAGTGTTTACTACGTTTTTAGCTCGGCTGGCATAGCGCAAAGTGCTCAAGGTCTCCCCGTAGTTCACATTAGCAGGAGAAATGGCTGTCATGAGGTTACCATGGAGGAATGCACAGAGGTTGAGATAAAACATGAAAGTCAAAAAGAATGACATTGTTAAACAATTTTTTTGAAAAAACAAAAAAGAAAACACTTTCTGGATGCAAATATCTTTATAGTACATACTTGCTATCATAGTAGTCACAGAGTTTCCACCAAGGCTGTCTTTTAATAGCCATGTAAGAACAGAGTGTCTGTAAGGAATAAAGATTTGCTTCTTTCTTGTTGACTGCCCTCCAACACCAAGATCAGCTGGAAGGTCACACAAAGGGGGGAAAAAAAACACTGATTTAGAGAATCCGGAGAGTTCCACTATGATATCAAAGGTTTCATGCTAAAGCTCTATAGATGAGTTTTAAGAGCAAAGGGGTCATTGTTCAGTATTACGGTAATCCTTAAAGCACTAAGGCCTCAAGTTTGCCAAAATCCTAAATATAAAATGCAATAGTGAGTTTAATCCCAACCATAGTTTTATCATAGCAGATGTCAGTGTTTAATCATTTCCATTTGTAAACAAAATTACTGTCCCGACATAGTACGATGGCATGATAGTCATCCTGCAACCGCCATTTACCCAAAGCAGAGATCACACTGCCTAAGGTGACCAGGGATTTGTTGATGTTGGCACCTTCCCTCAGCCTGGTGCCTGTGTTGCGCATGGCATCAGCTCTCTCGCTGCCTGCCAGATCTACCAGGTGGATCTTACTCAGGGTCTCACGTGGCAATTCCTCATCAAACCATGCCTGTGGCATGGAAAAAACATTACCAAGTAATCCTTGTTTAGTTCAAAAGAAGGAATATCACAGAGGAATAATTAGGTATACAGGCGGTATCACGACAAAAGTGCTACTTAAGACAGGAACTAGAAAAGCCTTTGAAGATAAAGTTTAAAATATAATTACATAAAATGGATAAACAGCTAATTAGAGCTCTTGAGGGATAATCTTTAACACTCAATGAATTTTCAGGGAAACTTAAAGTGTTAACTCAATTCTGAAGGAAAATGTGAGACACAGCAGCAAGCATATATCAAGCACCAAAGTTCACCTGGGTGAAGCTGATGGTGAAAATGGCGTGGGAGCGACTGCTAACATCATTCATGCTGGTGCTAGCTGTGGTGCGATTGGCATTGCCAAGAAGGATCAGGCTCTCCATGTCACTGTGGTTATGGACCAAGTGCTTGGAAAGATCTACACACAAGGTAAAGTTTGTTTTATTAGATTTTCTGCATTTCATACAAACTCAGCCGAGATGGACATGGGTTAGAGAATAAAATATTCTTACTCTCCACATAGGGCCCGTCCCTGGGATGCTCTCTCACTCTCAAGCCTCCACCATATGTAGTAGTTCTCTTGAGAAGGTCCTGCACACGTTCATTGTAGATCTCTAAATAGCTGGTGACAAGGCAGAAAAAAAGAAAATCAAAATATGATACAAGACTGCCCACAAGGCCACAGAGGCACAAATTAATGGAGTGTGTATATGTGAATGGCTCATCACCAAATGAAAGCCAAAAGTTCCTATTCACTCACTACTATTGAAAGAAATGCATAGTAGTTTCAAAGCCAGATTACTGTGCTTGATTTGTTCTTCTTGCAATGGCAATGAATAAACAAACATATGCAAAGTAGGTTTTGGCAAAGCGCTTCAGTCATTACTGTGGTAGATTTGTGCAACAAGCAAAGGTCTGAGTGGCTGATTCAAAAACAATGCCAGCATGGAGCAATTAGGCTTTATGAGAGCATGACAGTAATGAAATAGCAGAGACCATATCCTGTGGCTGTAGCCATGCAAGTTGTTTTCTGGCACAGTGTTACAATATTAGACAGTTCCGAAATGACTGAAGCATAGCTACCATTACAGTGTCAGGAAGGATTATTAAGCCTGTTACATTTGATTCCAGTTACCATAATTAAAATGCTTCCTAGGAAGCCACCTAGTCAAACACAACAATGGCAAAATATAGGTCACAAGTTTCAGAGGAAAGCTAAACTCAAGTAGTCCAGTATCTTATACATGGGCAAGCAGTGGAGACCAATAGTACCGTACTATTAAAGAAAAAAAAATGCTAGGAAGCTCACAGACATAATACCCAAATGCTGATTTATTTTATTTTTTCCCAAAGTTCTAAAATCATATACCTTAAATTTTGTTGAGACTTTAGAGACCCAGGTTGTGACAGAAACCCACTATGTTGTGTGAGTAAGGAATGTTTAAATATTTAAACTTACCATATTCTGTTCACTTGAATCAAACACTTAAGGTTTTTTTTATGTTGTCTGCACATTGATTATCCCCTCTATCACTGATACAATGACTAGTTTTTACTGATGATCGTGCATTTTGAACATTTGGAAGACAATGTGCAACTTATAACCTCTGCTAGGCCCAAACAGTGCAAATGTGTTATTTGTAGAAAGCCATTTTTCAGTCATTTTCCTGCTATTCAACATTTCTAAAGAAAGGCCTGGCAGAGCCAGTCAGATAAAAACCCAATTCTAGAATTGAATTTACCCCAAATAATGTGCCCGCGGCTCACATGATATCAAGTGGCTGAATAATGGCTTCACAGTAGCAAAGATTTTCAATTTTATCTTTGAATATAATCATTTGGTAATAGAGCTGGGATATGAAACATATTGTAAAGAGAGATGATATCTCGGATTTTGATTATTATTTGAATATAGCAATAAACCTTAATGCTGTGTTTTTCTGGTACTAAAAGACTACACTACAATTTGGTCTTGCAATTTTCATACAAATGATACAAACAGACCTTACTCCCATACTGAAGTGACAATGCTCATGATGCACCATCTCTATACAACATCATGCCACATTGCCCATTTACATTCATCTCAACAATGATAACCTATTTCAGGTCCTGCTTGACATTAAGTGCATTGTCACTTTATGATGAGCAAAACTGGCACTAAAAACTCTAGCAGTAATAGTCTTACATCTCGCATCAAAATATCTGTAGTGGAAATAGAATAATCACTAGGTTTGTCCTTTTGTCACCAGTAGTATTGTTCATATTTCATAGTGGATCATCAAATAACTCAAACCATCACCTCAACATAAACTACAATAGCATTGGATTCAATGCTATTACCAGAACACTTTGTCACAAGCAATTTTTTCTTCCTTTCCTTTTCCAATAGTATATGACTGTACCAGAAAATATACTTATCCATCCACTCCTTACTGCTACTTTAATACTTTTGCAGAAAATCCTGTGCTGAAAATGTTTTATTTCAAAGTTCAGAGGTTGATTAAATGTGCAGAGATGCAAAAATGCTGAAACATTACTTTAAATTTTTAAAAAGTACCACTGTTATTTATATGATGGTCCCTTACCTGACCTCTGTACGGAAGGACACAGCATCACTCTTGCTTCTTTGAGATATCTTCTTGAAAAAGCCCTCACAAATCCTTGGGATTAAACCATTATCTTCCTGGCATATTAAAAAGGAGAGTATGTAATACTTATAACTCATCATTAAATGATAGCATACCTTCATAGAACAATTTCATTTCGCTCTATCATGTTATCTTAATTTGGGTGTCTACACTCTAGCGTGACCACAACTTAGCATATGCAAAGAGTGCTGAACAAAAACAACAACTCGTTTGATATGGAGTTGCTGTACTGGAGCTTGAAAGCAATTCCACTCTGAGTTGCATGCCCTCTTGTTTTAATTACAGAAAAATAGATCATAAGCATTAAGAGCCATATACAATTATCTGGGATGTTGACAGCAGCTCTGCTGATGACCTTGCATAAGTCTCCAAGGTAGACAAGCAGAAGCAGAAACCTCACTGGTAATGTGAGGTTTCTATTGCTGTGCAAGGTGAGAACAGAAAAGCTGCGAGTTGCTTCCCTCATCACATTTTCTGATTAGTGGGGAGAATCATGGAGATAAATGGAGAGGGGTGGGAGAGGTGTCTGATGAGGCTGCTATGTAGTAAGGATGCAAGTAGTGAAATATTCAGACTCCTTCACTTTGTATTGCAGGTTTAATTTTACATGGATAAATGGGCCATTTTGCTCAATCTACACTTAAACCCATAATAGCAGAGTGAAAATTTGTTTTTAGAAACCTCAAATGTATTTAAAAATGAAATATTATTTACAAAAGTGATTAGACCCTCAACTCAGCAGGTCATTTGCCTCAAGGGCATTCTTTACAGTCTGTACAGCACATGACATCCTATCCTGAGAACCTTAAAGGCTGATAAACTCCTGAAAACAGTCAGAGCTTTAGAACTAGTTTTATACCACTGCCCCAATCCAACACCTCATCAGAGTTTTCTTTGGTCTTTGTGGCTGATGTGCATTGTGATTTCCAGGCTCTTAGATACATGCGGGCCTTTCTTAACTATGTCAGATCAATTCAGTTTTTCAGAGGTGAAACCAAGCCTTCATCTATTCAATGCTGTGGCATTCAACATAGTGGTTAGGCATTCAAAATTATGAATGCCTTTTTAAACAAGAGATTTCAGTTTTTGATTTAGTACATTTGCAAATATATCTTTTTTTAAATTTTGAAATTATGGGCCGTTTAGTATTGACTGATAGACAAAAAGGTCAACTTTACCCACACAGAATTAAATCTGCAACACAAAGTATTCAAAAAGTGAAGGAGTCTGAATACTTTCTGAAGCCACTACATGTACACTAACAAAAATCTTCCACAGTATAAGCTCATCCTGATCCCAGCTGATAGAGGGGGGAAAATTGTATGGCACATTAAAGATAGAAATACTTCAGAATACTGAAACAGCTACTTTAACAAATTAAAAATAGCATTTTATGCTCAGTATGAGCACAAAGTAGGTCTTACTTTATGTCCCATCATGGTGTAAGATTTTCCTGAGCCTGTTTGACCATATGCAAACACACAAGCATTGAAACCCTCAAATGCTGCTCTTAGGACATCAGACCCCAGGTCATGAAAAATCTGAAACAGCAGAGAAAAGGTTAGTTAAAACTGTATTTTCTTGAAGGGGGGGGTTACATTGCATAAAACGCTTCAGACTCTTCACTCGGTGAAACAAAAACATGACTTTCATTCCAGCTGTTCTATATATAAGTTTTGCAAAAAGATTGAAACAGTTAAGGTAGACATAAGAAGATAAGTACCCTTTCTTGGGATGCAAATGTGGGACTTGCTTTGTCGGTTGAATCATATGAGTAGTCAAATGAAAAGGTCTTTCCTCCCTCCTTCTGTTGGTCGCCTTGAATAGATGAAGGCTACAATTTCAAAATAAATAAAGAAATAAATAAATCAAGTAGCTCTTAATAAAAACCCAAACGACTTCAGTCTTAGTCCATTTTTATGTTGTGCCAATACCTTATGAATATACGTAGTGTTCTCCTTCATATGAACGATCACATTCGATGATAACTGCTTTTCTCTGCGAAAAAGTGGATAAATGTCATAATAAAAGAGCTCCTTTTGAAAGTATGGGCACAATAATTCTACGTACCGTTTGCTCAATGGACGGACTCTCACTGCTACTTTCACTGAAGCCATTATTAATCAGAAAAAGAAAAATACCGTCCACGTGAAAGTATCCATTCAAGTATCAGTGTAGCGTGATTCACACCTAATTATCACACCTGGGGCCTGTCCTCATTTTATGGATGTACTAGGGAAGGCTACACAAAATATCTATGGATTAAGAATTCATAAACCTGTCCGCCAACTTTTTTTAAACTCATATTGTTTCGTTAAGCAGCTCTGGGTTGATATGATGACTCATTTCTTAAAATAGTCTTTGAATGCTTTGAAATTCTAGATTTTGTTGATTTTAATAGCAAATAACGTCGACTTATGGAAAAGAATAAACTCAGCCAGTCATTACACACTTTATTATTGACTTTACATGATCTTTCGAGTTACTAATCAATGTTATTGTGTTGCATTAATAGCTACATGTAACTTATAATTTGTATATACGTCAATATGCTGCATTTATTACACGCAGGAAAAAACAGAGACATGTGGCAAACTTTGACAAATGGGGTCATTATTGAACTGATTTTAGGTTGTTAGCAGTCTGAAGCCTTGTGTTTACTGGTGAGCTGTTACATTCACGAAAGATTCCTTTAGTGTTAGGCTCAGCGGTGTTTGATATGTTGAGCTATTACAAAATGACACTCAATTGCTAAAATAAAAGTTATATTAAAATTACTGATTTCCAGTGGCGTTTAAAGTTCTACATGTTGTAAAAAAAAAGAAAGATCAACTACAAACACAGTCTCCACGAATAAACGCATTTATGATGCATGGATTAGCACTTTTAACCGGATGAACGGCATTTGCAAAAGAGAGAACAGTTCACTTCCAATCTTTCCATATATTACATGAACGTGGCATTACAGTCTACCACGTTTCCCATGATGCAGTGCAGTAAAGACCCGGCAGGGACATTCAAAAGTATGGCAGACGTTTCGAGTATATCTAAAGCAACATCAAACTTAGAAGACAGGGCAAATTGCTCTACTATTATCAGTGGAGATAATGAGGGAGTAATGCGTCTCTCCCTTTCGCCAGAAGAGCGTAATAGCACATCGCAGGAACCGAATATGACCCGTGAAATTTCAACGTTACAAAGTGTTTCCGAGGATTCAAATTCATCCCCACCTTTTGTGGAAATCGTCTCGCAACTTTCCCCACAGGCTGTGAAGTTGTATTCAAAGTCAAAAAATGCATTTGAATCTAAAGATACATCTACAGGGCATCGACAAACTTCAAACCAGCATAGTTTTAATGATACTGAAGACAAGGAAAACATCGCTATGCCTTCTTCAACCAGTACTCCAGGTAGGTTAACAAATGTGTGGCTCCGAATGGCATAGCGTCAGTATAAGCTAACTAAACGTTATATGGCTACGTTACGTTACTACTTTAGGTTTCTGTATTTTCATTTTGACTGTGGAAACATTTCCGAGAATGATGTTAAAACAGTTTCTTTAATGAATATACATTTGCTCTCTATCTGCGTTTACATCAATTTCGGCATAAGGCCGGCATTATATCCTGAAGTAGCAGTTGTGTAAACTCATTAAGTGCATTTACTGCAGTTCTGTGCTTAGGTACAGTTTTGAGATATTTTAAGTACGTTTATGCCCCTTTGTAATGTTCTTCTCCACTCCATTTCAGGTGGAATGAAGCAAATGATCTGGTTTTTTAATAAATGTAAATTTAAAATTTTTGACTATTTCATTGTTGTCTGATCAAATCAGGACATTTGAATGCAACATTGTTTACTCTTCTCTAGTTACTCTGCATTTGCTTAAAAGACATTGAGGTCAACAAAGAAAATATATGTTTTAGATTAAACCTTTCATAAGTGTGTAAAGTTGTTAAAACTGGCCTCACCCACAAGATGGATTAAAATGCTATGTACTATAAATATAATCCAGTAGAGTACACCTTTTTGTTTTTTTATGCATTATGTACGTTTTGCTCAAAAACTTTTTAACTATTTGCAGCTTAAGCTTAAGTGCAGGATCTGAGTATTTCTCACTCCACATTTTATTTATTCTAACACTGGCTTTGCTAGACTTAATTAACATTTAACCAGCTAAAACTGAGCAAGATGGGTCCATTGCCCACACTAATGAAATTACTGTGGTCCTTATTTGGACAGATAATACCCATGGAGAGGACACTTCTGGTCAGAGAAGTTTGCCAGATGCCAGTGTGACCACCAGTAAACAACACAGTGACACAGAGGTTAGTGATGCTGAGGTCGTGAGAAGAGCCCAGGAAGAAGGCTGTGTGAATGTGGTTTTCCCTGGCACTGTAACTCAGGAAGGCTGCTGCCGCTTTGTCAGCGAGATCCTCAAGTGCATTCTCTATCAGAGACAGCAGCTACCCATGACTTATGACCAGCTGGTGTATTCCCAGAGGAAACGGCAAGCTTCAATGCAGGTCAGTAAGAACGATGAACAAATACACACATGCTGTTCATAAATGAAGAATTGTTCCTGTGGGTCTGAGATTATTTTAAAGTGTTTTGTGAATATTTTGCTTTTCAGGATAAAGACCTAGTGAGTCGGAGGCCAGTGCAGTCTGCAGACATGGACTGGCGCAAGTGTCAGCAGACCCTTCAGGAGCTAGAGGAGGTACTGCAGCAACTGGAGGTGCTGTTTTCTCTTAGCAGGGTGCCCCGTGTGCTGCTGCTGATGGGTGGGTCCCTCGTCTTACCCAAAGAGCTGTATGAGATCAACATGGAAGGCCTGGTATTGGCTGGTGGAGATCACTGTCTACGGGTATCATCATGCTTAAGGCAACTCTTCCGCACTCTTTTTGTGGCTGATCTTTTGTCTGACAGCAGACCTGTTCATTTAATGCCCACCACTGTCTTAGTGCAGGCTCACAGGGATTGCGGTATAGGCTGGTTCCGCCCTAAACTACAATTTAAAGTGCCAACTCGTGTAAAGAACCAAATTATTGCACTGTCTACTGATTCTAACACCTGTAAGGAACTAAGGGCAAAGGGGTCAGACTGGCAGGATTATGTGTGGTTTCAGGCACCCATGACTATCAAGGGCTTCAGAAACTGACCCAAAAATTTGAGTGCGTGGTCTGGCGAGTTCTTTCTGTATACTAGAATGAAATTTTAATGGTAGTTCAAGTAAATTGAGTTGTACATATTTTAATGAATTATGGGTTCAGTTTTTTTTCTACTTATTAAATTTGATAGTGAATTTATTGAAAAGCGATATGATGTACTCTCCTTTTTATCATCATCTCAAATACTGAAGGAATGTGTTTTCAGGATGTTTCGTTGGCATATGATCAGATCTGTTTAGGGATACAGTGTTTTGTACTTAAATGTTTTGTGTTTTGCATAAAATATCACTAAACACACCACATTGGTACAACAGGTGCAATATATATATTTTAATGACAATAACTTGAAAGGATTAAGGCATTATATTGCTGTCTTCTGTCCAATCTGTGGACACAAGTGCCAGTATCATCTGTGTATGTTTACATTTATTAAAACAGTTTTCAAAAGTGCCACAGTTTTATACTTAAATCAATTTGGAAGTCCATTTTGAATGACTGATCAAAATCAAATACAACAGCAATAACTAAGAGCAGATGTACCAGTTACACTGGTTTGAGAGTGCATCAAAGGGTTCAAATTCAGAATGTCTCTACTTTCTGGACAAACTGGACAAGGTCCTTGGCTAGAAGCTGGGGCTCCTCAAAGGCAGCAAAGTGACCACCTCGAGGCATGAAAGTGTAGGAGCAGATGTTTCGATACCTCATTTCTGCCCACGATTTAGGGCAGTGCATCAGCTCTTCGGGGAAGGCAGCCACTCCAGTGGGCACAAATATCCCTGTTCTAAATTGAAAAGAATACTACTTTATTGGGGTCATCACAAGATGGGATAAAAAAGGGTTGCCAGATTTGCAAAAATAAAGGTTTTGACAGTATGAGCCACATACCTTCCATCCACCCTTTGATCAGGATCAGTCTTGAAGTTCTCTTTGTAGAAGCGCATTGAGGAGACAATGGAGCCTGTGGTCCAGTAGATCATGACATTTGTCAAGAGGTCATCCAGGCTGAATTTCCTATACAAATGCAGTCATTTTTAATTAATTACAGCCTGCAACAATTTCAAACCTCCAATATATCCTGAAAATCATTTAAAGGGTGAGAAAGAGTATCCTCTTTTACCTCTCCAGTCCACCATCGGCCAGATCTCTGTTCTTCATATCTGTCCAGGTGGAGAATTTCTCCAGAAGGTAGGCAGCTAAGCCTACAGGAGAGTCATTCAATCCACAGCCTGTGAACACAATTTAAACCACACTAAGAGCTGTGATAACAGTATAATGAGATTCTTAAATATTTGTAATGGTAACAGAACAGCAACTTTGTGTTTGACCAACGAACAGTGTCAGTATGACCATTGGAATCGGAGAGCTTGTTTCCTGCTTGTGTTTGTCCCCACCTGCAGTGTCTGGTTTAGTGCCCTGAATGTGCATGTAGCCTGACTCCTTCAGCATGTTCCAGACATTCTTCTCAAAGAAAGGGAACAGCCGGCGGACATCTTCCCGACTGAAGCCCACCAGGAAAGGCAGATAAGGACCAATGATGAGGGACAACAGCACTTTGAATCCCTTTCTTGATAAACACATGTTTAAGTGGAGCCCTTTCACGCACCTGGAAATGATAATTTGTCGACCATTATAAAGTTGGTTTTACCTACATTTTAATTTGTATTATGTGTGAATTTATAGCCATAAATTCAGGGTTTTTTGTTTTGCTCCAGTCTCCAGGAATTTTTAATGATGGTAGTTTTTGGTAACTGATATACTCTGCACACTGCAAGCACTGTTTCACAACTTAAGTAAAAATGTCACATGTCTGCTTTAAAAAAAAAAACACAACTAGATGGAGGAAATTCCACTGCAATAATTGTTTTCAGTAAGGGCTTGTTTTACTGACTGTCTTACTCAGGCTTCATCTGTGCCATGTTGGTGGTGATGAGAGAGCCCCAGTCTCCTCCCTGCAGATAGAACTGGGAGAACCCTAAACGCTCCATCAGTATCAGGAAAACTCGGGCAGCATCAAGGCTGTTGAATCCTGGAGAGGCACAAGAAGCACATCTGTAAACACCTGCTGCTCAAGCTTAAATTCATACATGTATTTAGTATGATCTACCTTGTTTATGAGGGGCTTCTGAATAGCCATAGCCTGGAATAGATGGACAGATGACCTCAAATGCAACACCATCGTGGTTCTGTGTGAGAACTGGCAGAATCTTGTAGAACTCAAAGAAGGAGCCAGGCCAGCCATGAACAAACATAAGAGGCAGGACCTTCTGATTCTCACGGGGTGGTGGTCGCACATGGACAAAGTGCACATCCAATCCTGTATTAAAGCAACAAACATTGGTTTAAAAGGTAAAAATGGTGGACTTAGTCTTGGCCAAATGTCCAAATTATTAGAAACTACAGCAGAACAAAGCAGACATGTTGATTTAGCAGGTGGCTGTGTGTACCTTCTATTTTGGTTTTGAAGTGTGGATACTTGTTAAGCATTGCCACCTGCTTTTTCCAGTCAAACTCTTGTCGCCAATAGGTAATCACTTTCTTGAGATAAGTGGAATTGAAACCATACTGGAAGCCACTATCTTCTAAAGGATTTGTGTAGCGGGCTCTATCAAGGCGCTCATAAAGGTCCTGTTGAGTAAACACAGTTGATTACTTCCAATAAACATAATGCTGTCTTATTTTTATTGCTTCTAATTTAGTAATTAGTGATGAAACGTGTTAACTGCTCCAAATAACCTGAATCTCTTCATCTGAGGTCTGGACTTGAAAAGGGTAGATTTGAGCATCCTCTGACAGTGGCGCCTCTCCTGCTCCCCACCATCCTTCACCAAGAGGAATCCTCTTGACTTGTCTTCTTTTGTACATTGTGTATGCCAGTATGCCCCCTACTGCCACCGCTGACCCTATCAGAAGCTGCTGCTGCTGGACAGGATCCAAGCCAAAGAAGGATTCCCTGCTAAGTTTGGGAAAATATGAGAGGACTCATTGAAGATAATTACAGCAATGATATCATTACACATGTTTTGGGGTATATGTGGATAAGATCAGAGAGTGGTAATAGGCGTCTTACTTCAAAATGCGCAGCATTGTGCAGTTCCAAAGGTGAGCGACCACAGGTTGTTACTTAGAGCTGAACTGGGACAAAGGTAAAATGTTTTCCGCTCAGTTTTGTAAATGCACGCCAATAACAATACACCGTGGTTTTCAGCATACCTCGTTTGTTTCCAGTTGTATATTCCTCGGATTTACGTTGGAGTTTGTACCACTGGAAAAAAGCAACAACAGGCTACAAACCAAACATGCTCGGGCAGTACGACGGCCTCTATCCGCTCGGGTGTGGGTTCACGTTACGTTACATTGCAAAGACCGTTGATTGGCTGCAAGTGCACAAACAACAGTGACGTCGCTGTTTATATAACAGAGGAGGAAGTAGAAGATCTTTGTTGTTTTGAGGTCATTTTCTACGTTAACAGAAGAAAAATGTGGAAGATTGTCTTTATCGCCTTTGCGACGGCGTTCGCCGTCAGGATGGGTGATACGGTAGGGGCGCCCCAGGTCCACTTGGGTGGCTTGGTAGGGGCGCCCCAGGACACAAATCCCAACGATGACATGGCGCAGCAAGCCCTGAACTTCGCCGTCGACGAACACAACAGGAGAACCAACGACCTGTACCTTAGCCGAGTGTCAAGAGTGATCAGTCTTAAGAGTCAGGTTTGTAACAGTTCATGAATGTTTGAAGACTGTATGGTAGGGCGCGGTGTGTTGGCACCATTAACAAATACAGTATATGGTAGATTCACTCCTGAACGGCTGGGAGTCACAATCAAATGCTTACAGTGGTTTGTAGCCTATCTAGCTGAATTTAGTCTCTCGGCCTCATAAAGTTTTTAACCAAAAAAGTTAAGACTAACCATTTTGTGACTATGTAGCATATTCTGAAGGCTCTAGTAGAACATGCTGCAGTACATTTTTAAATATTCAGGATTATGATAATCTGTATTTTGTGTTGTCCTGAAATCAGCTACATTGCTATAGTCCTTTATTAATAAGGCTGCCTGATCAGTGTTTCTAACCCACATCTCTTTACAGGTAGTTGCTGGCATTAAGTACTTCTTTACAGTGGAAATGGGAAAGACCCCATGCAGAAAGAACCAAGAAACTGGAACGTGTGCCATTAACAAAAACCCGAAAAGGGCTCAGGTAATGACTTTATTAAGGGGGGGTTGTTGTTATTAGACACTGTTTAAATGTCCGCTTCTTCAAAATGTTACACCACAAACTATTGTTGTTGTGAAACTGTGAGGTACGTCCCCTCCCCAGACCTTTGTTTTTGCTGTTACAATAGAGAAAAGCTAGAACTAAACAGACCAGAGTGGCTCAAAGGGATTTGTTAGAAACCTGCACCAATATGAACATACCAAAATTTGATAATGTCTGTCGTCTTGCATGATCACACTGGGCATATCAGATGACAACAGTGAAACACAAACACGTTAAGCCATAGTAAATTGTATCCACATATATAACACACATAATCAACATATTTAACCTGTTTGTTCAAACTTTTCTCCTCAGCTTTACCAGTGCATGTTTACCGTGTGGTCCCGGCCATGGATGCCAGACATCCAGGTTTTGAAAGAGGAATGCTAGAAAGGGGAATCGTAGACAGAGGACAGCGTGGGAATTTTCCAGTGCTGGCATTGTTTGCGAAATAGCATTCACACTAAGAAATGACCATTTTCTTCTAGATGAACCACAAAAATATCAAGATTAGCATTTTCTGCTGTCTTTTCCTATTTCTCTAGCTAGATTTGCTTAACAGTTTCACTTTTCAGAATAATCTGTATTGCAGTGTTAAAGTTCATAAACAATGTATTTGTCTTGGTAATTGTTAGGACTTTAGTTTTACATTTCTGTTATGCCTTTGTCACCCCCTTACTATATATAATATATATATATATAGTTCATTTGTTTTTCTTCATTATAATACATGTAGCCTATGCAATAAATTTGTAAATTTTCCCCTACATTGTAGGTTAAAGGTTCAATAAAGAAAGGAAAAAAAATTTCACAATTTAAAATTTCTAGTGTCTGGGAAAGTTTTTCAAATACAAAATCTCAATGTATTGAAAATTCATAATACAAAGAGTGATATTTGACCTGGTTTGCAGTTTGTGTCCTGTCAACACTTTCACAGAAGTCTCTTTTATTGCTGTGGGTGTGAAAATGATTTTTTTTGGCCACAGTACCACAAGTAGCCACTGGGAATCACTGGCTAAGGGGGCAGTGCCCTATCCAGCTCTCTATATAGGCTACATTCATGAGTGCACCACATAACATACCTGGATAGGTGCCCATTTAAGGTGTTTTTTTCCAGGATAAGGTGAATACTCCTTTGAATGGTGATGACAATTTTAGTGGAATGATACACAGCATCAGTGATGAAACTCCATTAGTCTGCTAATGGATGAAAGTCTTTAACAAAGATGAACTACAGATTGCTGAAGGAGTTCCGCTAAAACACTTGAAGAGTTTGATGGTAGACAACTGCATACCTTTTGCGTAGCCTACAAACCGAGTACACTGTCCTGATTTTAAAATCATCATTTGCTAACCTGACCACAAGGTGAGTTCACACTCCACTATTTAGATAGACCCTGTAGCTTTATCAGACTGAGTTTTGCATGCCCCTTTGACTGAAATCTTTTGTGTTAACTTCACAGAACAAGCGGGCCCTGGAGTTCATAAAACCGGTGACAGAGGACAATGCACTTGACTGGAGCACCCATTTCAAAATTGGAGGTGAGTTTAGAGCACCACAGGGAACAAATGGGACTCAATGACAGCACAGAGTATTTGTGGCAGTGTGTAACTTAGTGGAATAATTTACTGTTCAATCAAGCACTGTGGCCAAGTACATTTTTAAATTATTGTACTTCCATTGCCAGTACAATTCAGAGGTAAATATTATACCTTTTGCTTCACTACATCCTTTGACAGCTTTACAAATAAGATGTACACACAAAACATAGGCCTACAATATGATAAATTATTATGATATAATGTAGATAAATACGTGTGTAATAATCTATATCTTCATAGGGACCATTTTCCTGCATTGAACACTTTTACTTTTGATACTGTTTTTTGTTTTTATATTTGCATACATTTGAACATTTCCAATGTAGGACTTGAAGTTGTAATGGAGTATGTTTAAAATGTAAAGCCTTGCAAAAATAAATTAGAGAATAGTGCTAATTTCCCATGCTGTCAGATTTTTTTTTTTTTTTTTTTACAAAAAAGTCAACATCAGATGCTATAGCTTGGCGCATCTCATGACAGCAACCATCTGCTGACTCCAGCCGTTGGCAGGTATGCTCAGATAATTAATATGAATTTTAAAGGGCTTAATTCACTTACAATGACATTAAAGAAAAGTTAAATATATGAAAGATGTATGTGTCCATCCATTCGTCTTGTATCCACTGTATGTGTCCATCCATTTGTCCATAAATACATACACACAGACAGACATACAATGTTGACATGGTGAAAAAAGCCTGGACGTTTGGAGGGAACATGCAGGGTTACCTTGAACACACCATCAGCAAATTCACTGACAGCTGGTGTATGATTACTGTGCCATGGACATATTATTCACTGTGCCAGAGCACTGGAGGAAAGGCTATGCTAAAGTGTTGATCAGCAACATAGCCAAGAGACTCCACACTGAGGTCTACCCAGTGTAGTGCTTCATAGAGGAGGAAAACATGGTCTACTTCATTGAGGATCCACAGGGCATGGTTTGACTTTAACATTTTCTTTGGTGTGTGTTTCTAGCACTTTTTGAATATATACCTGAAATATCAGATAAACATATACACTTTATTGTTGGATAAAAAATAATTTAAATTAAAGCAATTCAGCAAACAAAATTAATAACATTTATTGTTACTCCTGTAGCACATTTGTTCTGCTTATACATAGATATTTTAAAGTAATTTTTATCAGTCTTGATAAACTGAACAGTTGTCAAATTATGTACATATATACATATCCCCAAAATAAATATAGCCCATATCATACATAGGTTTTATTCTTTTTTCAAAGAGAAAGTGTGTTATCCTTTTACTGTGAAAGCTTAACAGATTACCATATAGTCCAGGTTGAACATTTTCATGTTAAGTTTTATATTTTGAAACATGTTTTCACAGTTGTGAATCACAGTTTAAAACAACCCTTATGTTCTCAGAGTTTTCAGTCCAGGCTGCAGTACTTTTTGGGGAAATCTGAAATTACGTACAACAAAATGACAAGTGGTAACTCCTAATGAACTTGGCATTACAGAATATTACATAGCATTAACTTTTCAACTTTGCGCGCAACTCGTGTGTCGAAAGTGTGAATCGAAAACCCAGCCGGTGTTTTGATGATCTGTGCTATCAATATCCTACCATAGGTGGGAAGCCATAGACTGCGCCTTGGATTCATGCTATAGAAGCATGTTTCGATAAGGCACCACATATCGTCAGCACCATACAGTCGTCCGCCCACTCAGCGCTTTGCTCAGGACCTCGGTGATTATCCTTACTGTATCGTATGTGCGGTTCTGCGCGTGTGGGTTAGGTTGGCGCTGGTGGGAAGCCATAGACTTCCCCTTGGAATCACGCTACAGAAGCATGTTCCGATATCGTCAGCACGACACAGTCGGTGGTCAGAACAGCGGATGTCCGCCCACTCAGCACTTTGCTCAGGACCTCTACGGACGTCCACGCATTCTCAAACTGTACTGTACTGGATGACCGTGCAGTTTTCTTGATATTCCAGACTGCAAATGTGGCCCCTATGATATTTGTGGTGCAAGAATGTGGTGCCCAGGACCCCTTGTTTTGTTCATAGTACCCCTCTCCTTTGGGATTTTATTATTTTTGGTTATTTGTTCTAAAACTTACCTGCTGGTGATTCAGACTCGGGGCGATATTTATTTGGTCCAATAGAGGGCAGCCGCAGCCTATACTGAAGACACTATCGGCACTCCGAAAACCGGAAGGAGGTCCGATGCGAGAGTGAGGCCAGTAAATGGTGTATTGTTAAGCGGCTGTGTTGTTTAGATGTGTTACAGCAGGGGTGGCCAATTCCAGTCCTCGAGGGCCGCTGTCCTGCTTGTTTTCCAAC
>NW_018127883.1:4765273-4771109 GCF_001952655.1 Monopterus albus | reverse complement strand
AAAAAAAAAACTTTATTATTTCTGTCCAAGGAACCAATCCTCACCACATGGAGATATTCAAAGCAGTGGCATCAGAAAAAGGCGTGCCCAGCAGCACACTGGCAGTATGTCATACGATGATACTGGAGGATGTATCCAAGCTCCCCCAAGTAGACAGGTAGAGTCCTACCCTGAAGTGAAATCTCAATAAAATCAATATCTCACGTTTTACAGTTCAATTTTTAAACAGGATTCTGCTTTGAAAAGTCATCTGCTCTGTTCTGCATCAGCTCAGGGATCTCCCTAAGCTCTCTGGACGAATCACACCTAGGCCTAGTGAATCAGATGTGGAAGTTTGCAAAGGATGAGATTGCTGTCAGCATGATCCGCAACATGATTACACACTTCCCCTCCTGCTGCGTGTTGGATCCAGAAGGAAAACCGGTGTCCTGGATGCTGATGTATGTGTCGTGTGCCATGGGGATGTTGTACACGTTGCCAGAGCACAGAGGAAAAGGCTACGCCAAAGTCGTGGTCAGCACCATGGCTAAGAGACTCCACACTGAGGGCTACCCAGTGTACTGCTTTGTAGAGCCTGAGAACATGGTTTCCTACAGACTCTTTAAAAACCTGGGCTTTTCTGAAGATCCTTTATACAAACATGTCTTTTATACATTCAATGAGCATAAAATATTTCAAGGGTAATACAGTTATAAGCATAATACTGTATATTCTACCTTAATGTTAGGCTCATATAAGTTACTTTTGGAATTTGAACTAATTGGTTAGCATTTGTATCACAGAATATGGGTTACATGATTTGAAAATATTAGTTGGAAATTAGGGTGAAAAGCTAATGTTTTTACTTTCCTACTGCATGGGAGTATGTGATACTTTTAGTTCTGGTTCAGTTGCCTTAAACTGAAATAATGTACTTCATGAACGTTCACGCTTCACACATCTCATCTCTTCTCTGAAAAAGCACTTGATGCACTGGATCTAAAATGAAAAGAAAAATCTTAATGTAAACAAGGTGAAAATTTGGAAAATGGAACTAAAAAGGGAAAACCAATTCTGACCACTTCACCTCTGTTCTGTATACTCATCAAGGCGTAGCAACCAAGTTTTCCAGTACTCCAACATCAGCTCTGAGCTCATCTGATGAGCATGGGCAGGGGTACCATCCTTGTAGGCTACTACAATCAGTCCATTTTGAACCTGCAATGAGAAGAGTTTAGTGGAGTATAAAGTTATAAAGACTGTATAATTCATCTATTAAGTAAACAATCTGATTACAGACTGAAAGACAGTTAAACACTCTGGGTCAAAATCAGATCATTAAATGACTATTACATCATTAATCCCAATAGTTCACCTGGTATTTGTAGTTTCCATCATTGTTCAAAGCCCCAGCATAGGCTGCCACTTGAACAGGGTTGTCATATGTGTTGCTTAGGAATGGTTTGGGCTTTTCTGAGGTCTTCCAGTCAATAACACATAGTACACCTCTGCAGATATAAACAGGCTATGAGTGTAGTGAAGGTAGTGAGAAAAGTCAAGTTTTGTCTGTTGAGTCTATGTGTCTGCAAACCATCATATTTACCTGTAGCGAGCCACACAATCCACAATTCCCATATAGTTGAGGGTGTCGTGTTGCACAGTGCTTTCAATAGCTCTCACTGCACTGACATCCTCCAGTACATGGGAGATGCTCTTCATGTATCCCTGGATCTCAGGTGGATACTCTGGTGTTTCCAAAGAACTTTTGTTCTTCCATGATTCACCAGACATCAGGATGTCCTCCAAAACTGAATGGAAAAGCTTGCCTTGTCTAAATAAATCTGATTCAAAACATTTTTGTGTCATTCACATACTGTATATCACAAATGCACAACTTACAATTTGAAATGATCACAGACACACGTTAACCGCCTTTTACAATCATGTAACAAAACTTACTCTGAGTGTATTCTTTGAAGCCATCCTCTCCAAGCTCTGCGATCATCCTCTTTTTCCATCTCTCCAGGTAGAATATTTGTTCTGGGGAGAGCGTCTGCTGAAGAATGCGAGTCACGCTCGGTATAGAAGACTTGTCTTGGCCCCTTTTCGAAGAAATCCGGGCTGGAGGCCCTGACTCTAATTCCTCTGCTTCTACAGTTTCTTCGCAGTGTAAGAAAGGATGAAGGGTTTTAGGTACCCTCATGTCTGGTCTTGAGGACGGCAATTGGGCTTTGACAATAGGTCCATAAATGTGTTCGTCCTCCGCTTGGAGGGTTTCTGGGCTTTGGGAAGTGACCCTGGACTTCATGACGGACTTCACAAGAGAAGAGTAGCGCTCACTGTCCACCGAGCTGTATGGGCTGTGTCTTTTGGTGGACCTTAGACGATGGCAAGCAGATAAGCTACACGCAGAAAGGGAAGTGCATGGAAGGACAATGATGCCTCCAAAGGACACCACACGTTTAAGAATGAACATTCTGGCGACGTGCATTAAAAACGCTTGGAATATAATAATTTATTGGCTACCCAATTACACTTGACTACAACCATTTGA
This sequence comes from Monopterus albus, assembly GCF_001952655.1. Classification (NCBI taxonomy): domain Eukaryota; kingdom Metazoa; phylum Chordata; class Actinopteri; order Synbranchiformes; family Synbranchidae; genus Monopterus; species Monopterus albus. The sequence goes on along the minus strand of NW_018127883.1, from coordinate 4,768,576 downwards.
ATATGTTACAGTACACTTAAGATAGTTTTTACTTTCACTCTAGCCACGGTACTTGCCCCAACATGTTCCAGTGTAACTCGTACGCACAAACAACTGTTTCTAAACGACGCATCTCTTCGGTTGCACAAAATTCCGTAGCTGGGAACTGAAGTTTCAAATGTGGTATCATGAATGGATTTATAACAAACATAAACTACATTACCCATAAGGCGCAGTGTATCACTGAAATATATCCGTGCGACCATTGACTCTGCGCCCTTGCTCTTACTTTCATTTACTTTTTCCGCTCATTAGGTAGTATCTGTTCATTATGTAACGGCAGTAGACTGTAACATCACTATTTAAAGTTACGTCAAAGCCTATGCTATAGAAAAACACAGGGGCATACATGTCATATGACTGATTAGGTTAACAGCCAATCGTAGTATTCATAAATTTGACACTGCCCAGTCAAATTCACTTTAAGGCGGGATCTAACCTTTGATTATCATCATGAAAAAACTGCTTTGACAGCTCGTCTGGTAGCTAACCAGAAAGAGGTAGTAGCGCTTCCTGCATAGTTTTGTTTGGGTTGTGGGCCTGTTTTTGCGTCGATTTCATTCCCAACATGACATCCGCCCCAGACGACAACAATAAGGAAAAGGTAAGTTAAATGGGTCTTGGCGTGTAAAACGCACCAAAAGTCAGCTCAAGTGCTAATAAGGTGGCTAACATTAACGTTGCTTTCTCGCAAGTTGTTACCGCTATCTATTTTCTGTCCGCATAACACTAGCTTCCGGCTAAAGCTAGCTAACGTTTTAAAGCTATCAAGAAGTGCATTAACAATAACGTTAAATGGGTAGTGGCAGTTTGCATGTATGCCGAGAAAAGTTGTTTGCGAAAAGCTTACTGATCATATTAAAAGGTACAACGATTAACGTTAGTTAACTAAAGTTAAAGTCTCAGAAAAGTAACATGGGCTGTATGGCATTAAGCTATCTCTTCCACTGCGTTTTTACTCCAACAAGTTCTGTCTTCCACTGCGTTTTTACTCCAACAAGTTAAACTACCTATTGATAACTGCTGCATTGCAGAGCTGTGCGACACACTGGCCTGTGGCAACTCAGTGGACTAACGTTATTGTGCTAAAACTGTTAACATTCTGACAAGTGTGAAATGAGTTAATTATATTATGACATTCCTAATACAATTAGCAAGCTCTGTTTTTGAGAGGTATAACTTTACCGCTTCTCATATATACGTGCCGATTCATACTGATATTAAATTAAACTGATTAAATGCGCCGATGCTGTGTGCGAACTGTAAACTGCTCCCTATTCCAATTCAGCCAACGACCACTGTCTACCGGTAAACCAGGTGGTGGTGTGCCACCCCAGTTTTACTTTCATGTCGATTCTCAGTGGTACACTACCAGTCAAAAGCTTGGACACACTTTCCTAGTGAATTTAAAGGGAAAGTGTAATGTGCCACTTTGATCAGTGGGATGTCTGACAGCAGGGACATAACCACTGGTAAAAATTTGCATTCCACTAAGAAACAACATATGACACTACACAAGTGTGGCACACCACCTGTATACCAATAAACAGTGGTATCTGTCATTGAAAGGGAGTCATAGTGAATATGCCATGCACAGCATCAGCATATCAATCAGCAGTAGTGTATATCAGTATGAATTTGTACATGACAATGGAACATCACTGACACTGTAAGTTTCAGCAGTTCGTTATTTTGGATAACCCTAGTGTGTTCTTTTTCTTCAGATGCGCTCTGTGTCTGTGGATCTAAACAGTGATGCCTCTCTTCTCATTGACATTCCTGATGCACTCTGTGAAAGGGACAAAGTCAAGTTCACTGTCCATACAAAGGTGAAAATTTGTTCATACACCAATGTTGACTCATTGAAATGCATACAATTATTCCTAATCTTAAAAATATTCAATATTTTCTCATATGTTGACAAACTACTGTTAAAATAACTCTGTTCCCAGACCACACTTAGCTCTTTTCAGAAGCCAGAGTTTTCCGTTCCCAGGCAGCATGAAGACTTCATCTGGCTACATGACAGTCTGGTAGAGACAGAGGACTATGCTGGCCTAATAGTGAGTTGGACTACTTGCGGGCATGACTCACATACATAGACGCAAGTTCTATTATTACCATTTGTTGTTGGCACTTGTGTAGCTGCTGAACAAAGGAGAAATACCAGCAAGTTGTTTTTTTTTGTTAGTTTGTTTTTTAATATGTATATTCCAAATGAATCAAGCAGTTACGTTTTAGAAAAAAAAGTTTAACAGTATGTTACACAGTAAGTCAATAATACACAATGAAATGTGCCAAACAGTGGGAGAGCATTCATATCTAAGCTCATACAAGTTAAATTATGTTTAACCATCATTCAATGTGTCATGGATTTTTAAAGTGACTTATTTCTCGTTCTATCATTCTTAGATTCCTCCAGCACCCCCAAAGCCTGACTTTGAGAGCCCAAGAGAGAAGATGCACAAACTTGGAGAAGGTGAAGCCACTATGACCAAGGAGGAGTACACTAAAATGAAGCAGGAGCTGGAGGCGTGAGTGTGACAACAAACATAGTATTTTGTATCGTATTCTTAAGCCAGTGTAATGTCAGATCCTTTACAAAAACATCTTCAAATGTTAACTTTTGTAACCTTTTTTTTCTTCTTCTTCAGTGAATACCTGGCTGTGTTCAAGAAAACTGTTCAAGTGCACGAAATTTTCCTGCAGAGGCTATCCTCTCACCCCAATTTAAGCAAAGACAGAAACTTCCAGATTTTCTTAGAATATGACCAGGATGTGAGTTCCCCATAATGCTGACTTCCTTTCCTGACTTGTCAGTTGGAAAGAGAGGAACTAGAGTTTACTGCACTCTTGTGATACATCCTGCTGTGGTCAGCAGTTGTGCTTATCTGTGTAGTCTTTGTCATTCAGTAACAGTAGGATTTGTTAACACAACCAAGAGTTAACTTTTCATATATTTAAGTAGTCTGATAAAGGAGGAAAGGCTACATCGTGTTTGTTAATGATAAAGTGATAACTATTGATTGGGGTGCTACATCATATAATAAGCTTAAACAAATGTATCATATTCTTCTCAAATCCTTTCTAAATTCTGTTGTTTTAGCTCAGCGTGAGAAGAAAGAATGCCAAGGAAATGTTTGGAGGATTCTTTAAAAACATGGTGAAGTCAGCTGATGAGTTCCTTATCTCAGGAGTAAAGGTGGGGCTTGTGCATGATTTGCCTTCTGTACTGTATATGCATGACAACATTACAGATGCAGT
>NW_018127883.1:4759926-4765220 GCF_001952655.1 Monopterus albus | reverse complement strand
CACTTTTTTGAGCAGGAGAAGATGTTCCTGCTTGACTACTACAGCAAGATAAAAGATTCCACTACCAAAGCGGAGAAAATGACCCGTTCACACAAAAGTATTATAGGGTTTTCATAGTACCATATTAAATTGGATTTTTTTTTTTTAGTGGTACAAAACTCTGAACTGAACTTGAATGGGATCTGTGCTCTTGGAATGAATAAACTTGTATGTGGTATTTGTTTAGTTCTGATTTGTAACTTCTGTTACTTCAGATATTGCGGATGATTACATTCACATCTCTGCCACTCTAAACACCATCTGTTCTGATGATAGTACAGCAAGTAAGAAGTGAGTGTATTACTATATATATTTCATTTATTTGCAAAGATGTACTTGCTGTTGAAGGCTATAAGCAGTTTTCTTTGATATTATCAGTTGTGAAAATGAACATATGCTATTTGTATCCAATCACATCTTTATCAAAGACCTAATTGCTGAGTTGTGTGTTACATCTTTTCTTGTTTTGTTTTTTTTTTTCTCTCAGATATCTAGAGAAGTTATCAGACCTGTTTGAGAAACTCAGAGTAACTATAACCCAATTCTTCACCAAACTGAGACAACTTTTTAAATATTGGTGCTGATTTCTACATTCATTTTGGTGCCTACTGTATGTCTTTGTGTCTCTGCAGAAAGTGGAGGGAAGAGTAGCATCTGACCAGGAGCTGAAACTCACAGAGCTGCTCAGGTACTACATGAGAGACATCCAGGCCGCTAAGGTGAGACATGTTTATGTTCCGCCTTTGTACAAGATGCCTAGATTCACAGTTGTGTTGCTTGTTCATGGAGTTCACACACTGCTTTATTTCAAACACTTTGTGATCCATTCCAGCCAGAGAGAACAAAACTAAATGTAATAACCAACATACTGCATTTTTTTAATGACACATATCAGGGCTCAGTATCAATTCTCATTGTCCATTATAAGTAAATGTTAATGATTTAAGGATGGAAAATAAAGAGAAAATGTCAATTTGTAATGAGGAATATTCAGAATTGCTGTATTCAGCACAAGGACCAAGTAGGTATTTGTTCAAATGTGAATAATTGTATTTGAGGAGAATCCCTGTTATACAAAGCAGAAATGCATGAAATTTTCAATAACTACCAGATTTTGACCAGTACATCATCTGTTAAAATCTGTCTTGTGCAAGCATGAAATTAAATGTTGGAATTACTGGATTTTTAGCTCCATGGACTACTGGAGATTGTCCAAATGAATGCAAATTATTTGTAAAATGTTTTAAGTGCACTTTCATTTGAAGTATCCTGCTCATTCTTTCTCTCGCTAAACTATCTGGAATATGTGTGCTAGGACCTTTTGTACAGACGAGCTCGGGCGTTGGCTAACTATGAGAACTCTAACAAGGCTCTGGATAAGGCTCGACTGAAGAGCAAGGATGTTCCCCAAGCAGAGGAACACCAGCAGCTCTGCCTGCGGAAATTTGACAAGCTCTCAGAGTCTGGGAAGAAAGGTTTGTGCATCCATGTGCAGGGGTGTGACAATACACTTAGCTCATGAGATGAGTTGATAAACAATATTGCGTTCATGGGAACAAGATGATATTTTAACACTTTTTAAGAACTCTTCAATTATCGAATAGAAAAATAGTTTTATTTGACTGAAATTCACAAAATGCAAAACAATGCAGGTGCATTTTGAAATGTTTTAACTAATCATCTTGTAATGATTGTCACTTCAGTTCTACTTTCTGAGTATGAATTATCATTTGCAGTAGAAGACATTATGCAAGCCTTGTAAAAGATTTTTCCACAAACTCAGCTGACTGGCTTCTCTCCTGTAAGATTTCACGAGTCTCTTTAGACCTTATAACTGTGCGTGAACTTCTAACTGAAGCTGTGTATGATCTTCTGTGCTATTTTCACCCTAAATGCACCACACCAGATGGTGACATCATCCGGCAAAGGCTCTGCATTGATCAGTCACATGCAGGGGGATAATTAAGATGTGGATGGCCACGGGAAGAAGACTCTTTTGTTTACCTTGTTAGTATGAGTATTCACTGACAAATCTGGGCCACAGTTGATGCACCATAATGATGCGCCATGTGTTTTCGTTAGGACTGAATGTTAAATGGTGTTTTTATCTATCAGTGCCGACACGCTGGCAGTAGAATGGTGCTAAGGTAGAGTAGGCTATGTTCCCAGCATGGCTAACCAAAACACAATGGAAACTCGTAGGCTGGAAAGATGAATGAAGCTACCCACGTCGACTCGTCACAATGTGGCCATGTCACACCTACAACACTCCCCCTGCCACCCTTCGCCACCCTTCACCCCACAGCAGGGAGTTGTGTTTTTGCCAGAATGTGAACGTATCATCACACTGGCCTGGTTCTGTTATGTACTGATACCGAGAGGCAGTTTTTGTGTCAATGAGAAATATTGTCATGTTTTAATATCACGAGATCTCGTAGCTCGTCACACCCCTATTCATGTGTTAGACTCATTCCATTCTTGTTTCTTTGTGCGTAAAATGATTTTTAAATGGCACAATGCTTTCTTCCTAGAGCTCACCAATTTCAAGGGCAGGCGTGTTGTGGCCTTCAGGAAGAACCTCATAGAGATGGCTGAGCTTGAGATAAAACATGCCAAGGTGAGCAGCACAATACATATACAGCTGACTACTGTGTGCAATAGACAATTAACCATAGATCAGAGTTGCACATGTATTCATTTCTCAGTCATGATTCTGGCCCCAATGTGATCTCAGTCTCATGTGACAATGACTCTGTATGTTTGTATTAGCAGGGAGGTCATTTACATCAAACCAAGCGCTCCCTTTTCCCTGCTAGGCTGCGTTTATAAAAAAAAAAAAAAAAAAAAAAAAAACAGGAATGTGTTGCATCATGTGACGAGCTATAGACTGGAAGAGAAGACTGATTCAAAAATAAATGGACCATTTTTGACATGGTGAAAGATATTCTGTGCCTTCCTGCAACTATTTGTTAAATCGCATAGGGGTCTGAATCACAATTGAAAACGATTAATCGTGCAGCCCTACCCTAGATAAAATTGTACTTTATGATGAAGTGTTGTGATCTTTACACTAATGGGAAGTACTCTTAGAACAGTTCTCTGGGGAATACACTGTGTATCTAAGGTATTACATAGCTGAATTATGATAATCGTAATGTCATTAATTCATCTCACCTGCACCCACAAACATCATTAAAGTTTATTATTGTGCATTTGATTATCATAATATAAATGGGTACACAAAGAATAATACAAGCAGTGAACTGACCCACATCCTTAAAGAATAACTTTGCATATTAGATTCTTGCACTTCATTTCCATTCAAACATATTTTAATAAAAGATTTCACCTACTTTATAAATGTTGTTAAAGTAGGTGTTCACTGTACTTGTCATTAATCACTGGTCTGGACAGTTAGTTCTGGAAAACTGTCAAACATCCTGTAAGAAACCTGTTGTTTGAAAATCCACAGTGGTCCCCCTGTGTTGTTAGAAGTTATAAAGACGAGATGTATTTGTAAATTAAGTGTAATGCACCTCCAATACATCTGGCATTTCATCATTTACACTTTACTAGAATAAACATATCCTTGAATGCTCGAAGGAACAAACTTATAAATCAGTGAAATTAATAATAATAATTAATTTTCAATCAGTATATAGTTACAAATCCTGTCTACGATTCCGATTATTCATATCCCAGTCATCATGTTCTAATATTATCCATGGCCATGATCGCTGTCTTTAAAGCCACAACTTCAGGTCTTTGGCATCTCAGGGAGTCAGTCAGTGTAGTTGACGCGAGAGCACCCGCTTTGATTTGTACATACCCTGACGCTCATAAAACCAGCCTGTGGCTTGCTCTCTCTCATTGCTGGTAATGAGAGTGATGCACACAAAATGAATATTTGCTTGTAAAGACATGTCAGATAATAAACAGAAACCTGGACAATGTGTTTACATGTCACAGCATGCTTTGTTTCCCCAAAATCACCTAGCAAGCATATACAGGTTGCTCAAAATCAGGATCACAGTTTGTTCAAGTTTTAATATATATTATCTGTTGATTACATATGCAAACACATTAGATAGTATACTCTAAAACCTGACTGTAACTAGGACGTAGTTGTGCATTTAAATGTTTTTTTGAACTTTATGTAAAGTCATGTATCACAAGGTAACAAAATTGTTCCAAAATGTGACATAATTGCTAGCAGTTAGTATTTTGTCTTTTCCCCCATTTTAAAATGAGTGGAAATGAATTAATTATTTTGGGTTGGAGCCCACTGACAAGTATATGATATGGAGTATTTAATACTGTGTTGCCTTAACTCCACAGAATAATGTGACTCTACTGCAGGGATGCATTGACCTGCTCAAGAGCAACTGACTGATGTTTCAAGTGTTCCTGTCCTTCCATCACCAAATGACGTAGCAAATGGAAACCTGGCTTCCCTGGGGCCTTGCACAGACATGATTCCAAGCCCTATTTCTGCTCCCACCCAAGGGTCTGATGCCACTTTAAACCCCTGCACAAGACCATGTGTCTTATAAGCAGAATGACTTCATGTTTACAAAGCCCCTGTCTTATGGTCTGTGGTCCCTCCTTTTCCACTATTTATGGAAGCCTAACTCCGTGTGAATGCCTCCAGAGAATGAGGCTGCCAGTGTTTAAGTTCTTCCAGCACCAATAGAGATGATTTTTTTTTCCCCTTTCCTTCTCATTTTTACATTATTCACATAGTAGAAATCTTGCTTTTTTGATCATGTCTCTGGTTCCATAACTTCTGACTCAAACCTCCTTCCCCATATACTTTTTTTTTTTTTTTTAAAGGGTTAGACAGTGTTTTCCACATAACTAACACCTCTGCACTACTATTATGTCCTCTGCAGCTTCTTCACCTCAGCCAACTCTGTCTTTTCAATGTGTAGTTATGGTTGTTTTTCTGTATTTCTGCTCTAGATTCCCATTTGTTACAGATGGGGTCTCATGTGTCAGACCTGATATATTTACCAGATCTGCTATACAGTTGGTTCGTGTAAAGCATTTATAAAAAGATACACTGAAGCAATGAACAACACTTTACAATCCTGACCAAGCTCAGTGAAGTGTTAAAATGCATTATAGTTTTTTAAGAAAGTGAATGTATTTCTAATGGATTCCAACAGACTGAATTCCATTACATGATGCTTTTCTTACAGAACTTTAGCATTTTATAAATTTGTAATGATTGCATTGAATAAATCCTACTTTCC
>NW_018127883.1:4752988-4759896 GCF_001952655.1 Monopterus albus | reverse complement strand
GTTATTTCTTAATTCATACAAGATTCAGGTAAAACAGAATTAATCTGTACTTTTTAAAGAGCCACTTCTCAAACCACTAGGTGGCGGCATCCATCTCTCCTCTATACCCTGTTTCCACAAGGCTTTAGTGAGTAGGCCCTTGTTTGTGTTAAATCCATTGACCACAGTGGATCCTGGGATGAGACAGTGTGGTGTATTAGGTAAGCGCTGAGGAAATGCCAGAGTGCTCATGGGAATCACCACCAAAATGCACATTTCTTACTTTATGAGCAGCACTAAGCAACAAGCCCTCTAATAATCTGCAGTGAAGCACTACACCAACCCATATGATACGTTATATTTTTGTGTACCTCATCAAAAATTTTATGAAAGGCTTTGCATTACAGTCGAGTATCTTTATTTGGCATATGTATGGAAATATTGTAAAGAAATAATTTTATTCTATTCCTCCACACTGATTGTGAAGCAGATATGTGGTTATTGGCAAATTATGGTGAAAATGTTTAGTAACACTTCATTTATCATTTCCATTGCATACAGCTGTCAAAAGTTTCTATCTGAACGGGACATGGAGACGGAAAGTTCTAACAATTGCATAGACAGAACATACTTATCTGTGATTGATTTGTCAATATTGACTTCAGCTGTGGTGTAGTCACATTGACCTGTATAGTTTGGTTGATTCACTGATTGGAGGAAACTACTGACTGCAGCCAATGAGGTCCTAGCACATTATCAGTCCAAACACATTCATTTGCCAACCAAGATCAGAGCAAACAGTATGTGAAAGCACAGCATCAAAGAATTACTGCCATGGTGGATCCAAAGAATAAGAACATATCTTGGAACATGAAAAGGGAAAAAGTAATAAGAGGCCCAGAGTTTGTCACGTCATGATTCAAATATACTGGTCTGAGTATATCAGTGTGAAACAGGAAAATATTGGTCCTAAATTTAGTCTTTTTCATGTTCTTTTTGTGTGCACTGTAAAACATTTTAAGTTGGTTCAACTTAGAAACATGAGTTCTTGCAGCCATTAGAGCCATTTTGTACTGGAGTTAGCACAGACAACATCTGAGCTCACTCCCTAGTTTTACAGATATTACTGCAGTGTACAGAGGCAGCAACTGAATTGTGATAAAGAATTTTATCTGTTCCTCTAATTACAAAAATAAAACTCCTGAGGTAGTGTGAAATTTGAACTGGTGGCAAGGAACAAATCTGCTTTCCCCAAAGACATGAATTTTATCATCTCCCCTAAGTCATAATTTGATAACTTAAAAGCTCTGATTGAAAGATAGTTAAGATATCTTTGGAAACCTTATCAGTGATAGGCCATTAATAATTAATTCAACACCATCTTCATGATCCCAAATCTTTTTACTATCCTGTCACAATCGCACACACACACACACACTTTCTCAGACAAAAAAAATAATAATTTCAGTCTATGTACAACAAAGAGCTAGTATGCCAACATCTGAGCCCATAAAAGCACCTGCTTCATGTATCACAGCTTTAGCCTGTTCAACTGAAAAGTCATGATAAGTACAGACAGAAGCCTTGAAGCAGGACGGGAAGCACAATGCATGAAGGCTGGCTCAAACAGAAACTGTGTTCTCTAAAGGGACTCATTATAAAAATCTGCACCTGCAGGTCTTGCTGACATAACTGAACTATGTGTGCTTCCTTACTGAAACAGAACAGGATGTTTCATCCTGGTGCCTATCAGATAACATTTATAGACAGCTATATATTTTTAAATCCTGTATTCCTGTTCCTTTCTACCGCCTATGTTGCATAAATGTAAAGATGACCCACCAGCACTGCGTCCTTAATGACAATTAACATAATATTTAGCGATATTACATTCTTTGTGATTTTCCCAGTGAATTCATGTCAAATTAATTTTGTTGCATTTAGGAGTTTTAGATAATCTGAAGACCAGTGTATTTTCTTCTTTCAGTAATGCAGTTCTGTCATTAACACAAAACTAAAAAGCTCAAAAGACTTAAACAATTTGAATGTTGCATGCTTTGACAAAAAAATGTTCTAGGTTAGTGTTTCTAGGTTAATGTGGTCTCAAATTATGAATAATCTTAGACCAACAAGACAAGCATTTTATGTCACCACACAACAGAATTGCTTTGAATGTTATTATTTACAGCATATTTCACTGCTGTTTTACTCTGTATAAGTGAGAGATGAGTGATCACTTTTAGTGACACTATGCAAATAGTGACCTGTGCTGACTTGGTTTAGAACAGAATACAGAGTCAGTGTGAGAAAAGAGAACTTGGTTATACATGTCAGCAGTCACATATACTCAGAATATTCAGAAATGTCCCTTTACAAACAATATTTTCAATGCTATATTTTGAAAATCCACAACATGTTTTGTGACTAGACCTTAGCAACAACTGCTTCCACTTGCAAAACTGTTTCATATAGCAGTTTAAGGAGAGGTTGTGTCAAGGATGCCTACAAAACAGTTTTCAACTGAGTGGCCTGAGGTGTGTACGAATGAATGTTCCATTACTTAAACAGAAGAGCTTTTTCATTGATAAAACTTCCACATACTTAATTAATTACTTACACTGCAGGTAAATTATCTTAATATAGCACAGTATTATAATATCATTATAAATTAACCGTGCTAGTTTTATTGGGGTTAAAATAATGGAAGGCGTGCTAAATAAACCTTTCAAAAAGGACTATCAGAACTTGAATGTCACTAATGCTAACAATGTTATCCTGCAACTCTTAGGTCATTGTTCAGGTGTGGCTAATGATTATTTCTGGAAGGCGTTGGTTGAAAAGTATATATTTGAATCTATAAATAAGAAGTTGCAAGACCACATTATAGAAGATTGTAAATAAATGCTATACTTTCAATAAATTACTTGTGTAAAAATATCATGATGCAGTAGTATCCATGGTGCAGTGTATTTATGCATCTGTGATAAATATTTGTTGCAAAGTATTGTTCAAACCCACAGAAGTCTATTTTAAATTCAATGAAGATGCCAAATCTTCCAAAGATACCGGATATATCAAACTGACTGTTACAGGAAATTTGTACAAAATCATGTCTTGAATGTTTCCATTTGATGAGGTGGTGTAACTGTAAAAACAATCTTGAGGTTTGGATATTTGTTCTACTGTAAACATCATATAACTTGGCTTTATAATGCTTGTACATGACACAGCAAGACAGTTTAGAATAATATACTTTAACAGGGTTAATAATGAGAAAACCAAAATCTGAAACTGTATGATTTTGCAAACAAAACTATTACTGTTACTATTAGTTACTACAAACTACTGCCTAGGCATACTGGAGTAAAAACATAGTCTAGAGGCCTAGTGTTCTGTCAGAAAACTATTAAGTGTGAAGTTTCTCAAAATAGCAAAAGATACTTAAGAAAAAAGGTAGCCTACTTGAAAATATTTACTTCAACGCTTTACACGAATAAATGTACTTGGTTACTTTTCATGTCAAACAAATCACTTTCGTTTGACTGAAAACGGACTTTGGCGTGTCATGTACGCACAAAACTACAACTCCCAGCATGCTCGTTTCCGTATTGGCTGCACTCCAGCCAATCAGAAGCCTTGTGGATTTATGGTGGCTATGTGCGGCACGGGGCCAGCACGTCTAGTCAGCTCAAAGTGCCACGACTTCACAGCAGACCAGGAATTCGCCAGCAGAGTGAGAGGAAGAGTACGGGAAAAAAAAACCCAAGTCAACCTGATAGCTGGATAAATAGGTAGCTTTGCACAGAAGTCACTTCATCTAATAGTCAACGCTTTTGCCCTCTCTCCGTTCCCTTTGAAGCAAGCAGACGTAGCTACATCACCAGCGAGGTTAGTGTGGGAATCTTGGAATCTTTATATTTATTGAGCCAGCGCCAGCTAGCTTGGAGAGCTATCTACTGCTTACTCCAGAGCTAACTACTAGCTCAGAAAAACAGACAGTTAAAGTTATCCAAAATTATTGTAGATTTTCTTTGTTACTAGCCATTTTGTTCACAATCGTATCTATCCAATCTGCGTCTGGAGCGCAGTTTTGTAACGTAACGTTAAACTCACTCTTTAAGACGAACAGCAGCCAAGTTCATTGATTCATAGTATTAGCTACAATGCTATCTTGCAAGTAATGATAAAAAGCATATCGCACAAGAAAATTGCAGGATTAAACACTTTTTCGATGTTTAAATACTTCTTTGAATGAAAACTATGTATGGTGTCTTTAATATCTTAGAGCTAAAGCCTAAGATCAGTTGTGTTCTCAGTATAATCATTTGTGTATTAGTTTGATGTTAAATAATTTGGGAAGTACTCTGATTTCAATGCATTTGTATTGAATGGAAAGGTGGGTGTATGTGAATTATTATTTCTTATTCTTACAGTATTTCTAACAAAAGACGAGTAGTAAGTCTCGAAATAAAAGAAAATATGTATTTGAATACATTAGTTTACATTCATAGCTGAATAAAGTTAGTAGACTTGCATTTTAGACGTCAGACCTATATAGTTTGTACCAATTACATCCTAGTTAGTTTCACAATGTAGTCCTTTGTCTTATGGATCTTGAGATGCACCCATTCTCAGAAGAAGTCAGCCTAAGTGAGTTTTCTTCTTTTTCACTTCAGTGTGAGTGGAAATGTGGCGCAGGAGCCAGTACAAACTCTTCTAGCTTTTAGACCCTGCCATGAACAAGGATTCTGGACTCTGTTTCCATTATACTAAAGTAGTTCAGTTTCCTCTACCGAACCATAATGTTGATGTGATTTATTGTCTTTGTTTTGCAGTTGTTTATTTTCTGATAGGATAACATGTAACATAAATAAAGATATAACTGATAGTGTGCTGCAAGAATAAGCCAAAGAATGTGCTTTAGTGTCACCGAGCTGCCATCTACTCTCAGCCAACTTGTTCTCCCCTGCAGGCTAAACAAATTGTGACAGGAGCCTTAAAGGCATGGTTGAAAGAGCCTTTAGGTTGTTCAGCATTTACTGTATCACGGTCCTTTCATGACAATAGCACTTTGTGTAAAATAAACCAGGCCTCAGTAAAACCACCCAGCATGGAAATCTCTGGGTGCAGTTTAGTGCTTTGGACATTTTTAATCCCCGCTCTTATAACGTTTTTCCAATACCTCAACCTGAAGAATGTATTCTTTTTTTTTTTTTTTTTTACAGAACAGGAATTTAACACTAGTTGAAAGCCAACTACTGGAAATGTTGGCAGTTACTTGTAACCTTGTGTACCTTACCTACATTTGTCTGCACTGCTTTTTCCTGTATGGTTTGGATTTATTTTTCTGTATTAAATTCATATGTAGCTTAATGTCGTTTTACTCGTGCACTTAACTCCGTAATAGCTGTTATGATTTCAGTCAAATGTTAAAAGGTGACAAGAGTTGTTTTTTTGTAATGGCTGTACTTGGTTGTAAGCTCACACAACTTTCATATCCTATTGTTGATGGTTGAATATGAATTATAGTGGCAAAATGACCAGAAACAGCAGATCTGATCTTTGTATATGTAAATAAAATAACCATAACTAATTGTGTTTCCAAAAATAGGCTTGTATTTCTGGTTGTATATTGCTACCAGAATGGGTGTTTTTTTTTCTGCTGCTGTGTAAAATTGCTTATTCATTCATAGCTGCTTTATTCTAGTTCATCTTGTGCCACCTTACAACAGCAGTGTTTGTACTGCATCAGGAAACTCAGTGGTACACTTAAAAATTAAGCAATTTTTGAGATTTAACTTTCTCTCTCTCTCTCATTTTCTACACTGCTTAGTCCCGAATGGGCTCGTGGGGGAGCTGGAGCTCACCCCAGCCGGTGAGATTTAACTCTAAGGGCAAATTTGATCAGTATGACCAACATGTTGTACCCAAGGTTGGAGGCTATTTGACACAGAGGATTGGCCAGCTGCTCTTTGCCACACACTTTGCTGATAAGATTTGCTGACCTGCCTCATGTCACCTCAAGGCAGCTCAAGGCAAACGTTTTTGGTATTAACAGTGACACCTTGAGGCTGTTCTCCATAATGCATTCATCACAATTCAGTTATCACCACCTCCTCTGGTAACACAGCTCCTATCTGTTTCAGTTTGCATAGATGCAGTTTTGGCTCACCTATGAAATGCTTTATGAACTGTCTTCCTTCATAGAAATCCTTTGCCTACAGTGTGCTGTTTCTTTTAGAAAAATAATATTTACTTGTTAACTGTGTTGACAAGTCTGCCACTCTCTTTTTAGGTTAACTGAAATTGAACAATGGATATCTATGACCCTCAGACCCTTGGGATAATGGTGTTTGGTGGATTCATGGTGATCTCTGCTGTTGGGATTGTTCTTGTCTCTACCTTCTCCATGAAGGAAACCTCTTATGAAGAGGCCCTGGCTAAACAACGCAGAGAGTTGGGTAACATGCAGTCTTCTCGCTCTGAGAAAAAGAAGAAGGACAAGGTAGCTGAGAAGAAGAGCCGTGGAAAGAAGAAAGAGGAAAAGCCCAATGGAAACATCCCAGAGCAGGAAAAAACTGAAAATGCTGCTGAAGCCGAAACCATCATTGAACCTGCCAGTGCCCCAGGTGTAGCTACTGCTCCTCCTCCTCCTCTTCCTCCTCCTGTCCCTGAACATGTCCCTGCTTTTGAGGTTAAACCAGCTTCAACTCCAGCGCCACCAGACACACAAACCAAAGCTGCTGCTAAAGTAAGCCCTGCTCTCACTGAGCCCTCCCCTGCACCTTCACCTAAAGAGAAAAAAAAGAAGAAGTTGGCTAAGTCCGAACTAGCTTCTACCCAAGCAGCTCCACTCGTATCTGCCCCTGAACCAGTCAAGTCCTCTGCAGTCCCTGCATCAACCCAGGCCCCTGTGTCTGCTCCAGCTA
>NW_018127883.1:4725774-4752797 GCF_001952655.1 Monopterus albus | reverse complement strand
CCGGCCAAGTCGGCCCCGGCCAAGTCGGCCCCTGCCAAGTCGGCCCCTGCCCCTGCACCCGCCAAGTCTACTGCAGCTCCAGTAGACTTGGGTGTCTATGTGGTGGACTATGTCACTAACGATGTCCCAGTGATGGCAGTGCCCCCTGTGGGATTGCAGCAGGCTCCTACTGTTGTTGTAAAAGCACAGGAGCCAAAGAGGAAGGCCTCCAAGAAAAAAACTGAGCCTGGTAAGCAGATATGTTTAGAGATATATACTTACCAATTTGGTAGTTTTAAATGTACATTCTATTAGAAATTGTCTTATGTTTTTTATTTTTTTATTTTCTGATATTATAGGTGACACTGTTTTACAAACTGTTGAAATCGACAGATAATGATCATGGCACGTGAAAAATGCATGTAGCTTCAGTCTTAAGAATCCTGGCTGTAGTGTGACCAGGCCTCTGAAGGACATCACATAACCTGCAGTTTCACCTGTGAACACTACATTTGTGCTTACTAACTTACCAAATTTCAGTAGTCTTACCCCGATTTAATTTATCTCCATTAAAAGAAAAAATGTCTTTGATCTTGGCTACTCTTGGTCCCAGATATTGTTTTTTTTTTTTTTTTTATGCTGAGGTCTACTTTTATGTGTGAGATGGTGTTACTGTACTGATGTGGTGTCCACATTAGTATTTGAATTCTCTGCAGACTGACTTTATCCACAAACCCTTTGCTGCATATCAGTGATCAGAACTACTGTTGTCTGTGAGTATATTGTTAAATGGTAAATCTAGTTAAACTAGAATGATGACTGTTAAATTTAGCCTTCTCATTTGAACTGATGGAAATGGTTGTCTAGGCAGGAACTGCATTAGCCATAACACTGGTGATAGTAATCGGACTTGAACGTCTGGAGGTTGAATGGGAGCGTGTTTGTACAGTTGAGTCATGCACACATAGACTCACAGTCTAAGATGATAATACCCTGCCAGTACTGACAAACTTCCTAGGTGTGTACCAGTGGGAAATGGTGCCAATGACAGTAGTGGGTAATATCTGGCACTCAGCTCTGGAGGGCAAAGAGCACACCGGCTTGTCCAAAGACCGCTGCCTTTTTTGTTAGCTGACAAAGGCTCTCAGTGCCCTGACAACGGGTGGTGGGGGTTCTCATTGCCCAAGGCTCGTCTCCGACTGGTGCCACAGTGCACCATCATTTTGCCATCCGAAGCTGCCTGAGGCCCTAGACCCAAGGGACAGTTCACAGTCTTGTCCTTTTCCTGAGGCAGTGTGGGAAGGCAGACTTGACTATGACAACCTAATGAGATGTGAAAGTGTCTGGCCTTTCAGTTGTAAAGATGAAATACATTTTGAATTCCCTATCTGTGTGTTTCATTGAAATGTTCTGTGTTTGCCTCTTTAGTGGCAGTGGTAGATTCTGCTGATGCTCCCCTCTACCTGCCCTACAAGGCTCTGGTATCCACCATCAGCAGCATGGTGTTCAGTGAGGGAGAGGCTCATAGGCTCATCGAGATCCTGTCTGAGAAAGTCGGCATCATTCAGGACACCTGGCACATGGTATGTAACACCGCTGCCACTGATGAGGAAGAGGACACCTTTTAGATACAGGTGCTTTGAGTATAGTTCACTGAATACATTGCAATCTTGAAGGGAGATTCACTTTGTTCTTTCTGTGTATGCTTGCATTGTTAGGCTACTCAGAAAGGAGACCCAGTGGCTATGCTGAAGAAACAACTGGAGGAGAGGGAGAAACAACTAGCAACAGAACAAGAGGATGCTTCTGCAGCAAAGAACCGTCTAAGAGAGCTCACCAAGGTTAGACAGATGGTGTCAGATTCCTGCCACAACACATCAGCTGGTCTATTGCCATGATTAGATCCTTACTACTAGTGAGACAAAAAGTGTAGTTTGACATGATGGCGGGACTAGGAGAAACGGGGCTAGCAAATTACATAGCTTCTCATGTGTTTTTGTCCTGAACCAGGCTCTGGGGGGATAATAGATTTCCTTTCTAAGATTTCATGGCACTAGTTGTGTTAATACTTGACTGTCAAATGACTGCTTGGCCACAGATATATTAGAATGAATCTGAATGTGCTCTCTGATTATGCTGTTTGCTTATCAGGAGCTGTCTGCAGAGAAGTCCAAGGTGGTCAGCGTGGAGGCGAGGCTGAGCTCCCAGCTGAGTAAGAAGGAACAAGAAATGATTGCCCTGCAAGCTCGCATGCAGGCCAGTTACCAAGACCATATAGCCCAGACCCAGAGGCTTAATGCAAAGGTTAGTTCTTAGATACAGGTGTTACACAATGTACAATTCATGTTTGTGCACTTGAGTTTACATTTTCTTTTTATGTTGCTCTCTTATTACTGCTAATGAGAAGTGAAGATACAGTTTTTCCTTTCCTGAAACTTGGTGTTCTTGAAAAAGAGCATGCAAGTGTTCAATATATTTACTTTATTAAAAAGAAAAAAAAATACTATTCCAGGTAATTAGCCTGCAAGACCAGCTGGAAAAGGGCCCCAGTGCCCAACTTGCTCGTCTCCAGCAAGAGAACTCCATTCTCCGTGATGCCCTCAACCAAGCCACTAGTCAGGCTGAGAGCAAGTGAGTCTTTCCCTGTAACACTAAACGAGAAACAAAACCCTCTTTATATTGATCTTAATAATAGTAAAAATTCATTAGTGTGTACAAGTCCCAGGCTTGAAGGTTTGCTTGTATTTTTTTAGCATATATCCTGATTCTTTCTGCCCGTCTCTGTTTTCTTTCTCTCCTTTATTCTGTATTTAGACAGAATGCGGAGCTGGCCAAGCTACGTCAGGAATGCGCTAAGTTAACCAAGGAACTCGGAGAGAAGACAGAAAGTGGGCATGCTGAGGAGCACATCAGGAAAGGGCTGGAGGCCAAGATCTCAGCTACTGAGAAGCAACTCTCCCTGCTACAGGTTGACGTGGGAATGCCACATCATCTCTACTATGAATTACATTGAACATAATCACGTTTCCACATGGAAACAGATTTATTCTATATTCTAGCTTTTTGTTTATGAACAGCCATTTAGTTGGAGACTACTGGGGTGTAAAGGTCTGCATATTCGTACCAGACTGTTTCAGTGCAGGATTTTAGGTTTAGTGCCGATGTACCAAATGCAATCTGTAATAGTCAACAGGAGGCTTATGTTATGTGTGGAACATTTCAGATCCGTGTTCCCACATGAACATATAAAGTAGTGGACTGGAGCACAAACACCTCACACTTAGCTTAGTCCAGCCTCTGGCTAAAGAACTTTATTGCTAATCAAACGAGAAGCCAGAGCTAGAAGACTCTCCCTTATCATTAAGGTCCCCTTTTTGCAAATACAATGGCTTCCTGGTGAAATACAACAACAGACAGACAAGTGGATAAGATGCCTTATTTGTTTATTGTGCTCTGGTCCACCAGTTCAGTGGTGTTTATGGCAAGATGTCAAACTTGCTCACTCTTTTCAAACAGCAACACGTGAACATGAATATTGCTGTTGTGAGGAAAAAAGAGTGAGGTACAAACACTGTTTCCTTCATCATTTAAACAGCCTTTCCCTGGTAGATGAAACATTTATTACTAGACGTTTGAGGCAGTATTCTGTTTCTTATTCAGTTTTATTATTACATATTTGTTTCTTTAAAAATGTAATAACGTTTTATAAACTTTTATAACTGATGTTTCTAAAAGTTCAGTGACAAGAAATGTTAGGACTTTTTTTCCCCCCATTGCTGTACCAAAAATGAACCAATCAAAACTGAGGTACATACCAAAACATGATTTTTGTGTACCATTACACCCCTAGTCTCTACAGATTGCAAGCCTAAGCTTTCCCACTTACTGTCTAGCCATTTAATGTTATGGGAAGGTTAACTGTCTTGCAATCGGCCCAGGCCTGCGCTGGAATGCAGCCATGCAATAATGGGGCTGCAGGGAAAAAGCTTCATAACACCAGCTGTGATGTGTGCGAGGAGAGGATCATGGCCTTTTGTAACTAGCTGTAAAAGGGCATGAACAATATGATGCTATTAACAACACGTGTCTTTTAAACATGCAGAGCATCCCTGTCTTAACATTAGCTTTTCATATACTGTCAGCCTACGCAGTCTTTCACTGATGGAATGCTGCTCGTCTGAACTATTAAGTTATGTGGAGCAAGTGAGTCAGAATGTCCTGACTGCATTCATTTCATTTAATCAGATGGGGTGTAGACTACATGCACTGATATTGCCTTGTGCTGCTAAATGGGATTATTCATGAACCTTTGCTGCCCCCTGCTGTTTGACATATTTAAATTAATTCTGTCATCAGGTCAGCCATGCGGAGAGCGAGCAGGCATTACAGAGGAGACTGGAGGAGGTGTGTGAGGAGCTCAGAACAACACAGAGTAGAAATAGCAGTCTGCAAGCCACTTTGGAAAAGGCCCAGCAGGACAGCAGTGCACTCTCAGGTCAGACACTGGGCAAACAATGTCTTAATGATGACCAGATGTTAAGGCTTAACTTGGTGTCCTAATGGCAAGGATTTAAAATCGGAAATTGGAATGACATCTTAGACATTTATGGAATTTTTCTGGAACCAGAGGAATAATTGAGTGCTTTGTTTTGTCCCTGCAGAATTTCAAGTGCACGTGGGGGGATTGGAGGCTAAGATCAGGGAGCGCTCGGCTCAGGTGGATGCCCTCACTGCCCAGCTGGAGGAGACTCAGGCAGAGAAAAGCCAGCTTGTACAGCAGGTGGCCTCCATCAACTCACTGCTGGAGGCCAGTCAGAGCAAGGCAGAGGAACAAACCAACCAGGTAGGACAGACTTTGTATATTTGACTTTTCTGAAATGGCCGAGCGCTGGACCACATAGTCACCCTTAATGACACGTGTCATGTCTGATTTGGCAGGTGAATATAGGAGAGCTGGAACAGCTAAAGATAAGGCAAGTGTTTGATCCCCCGCTTTTCATCTTTTGCATAAACATCTGTTCCATTTATTGATTTGAAATGCTGTGTCCTCCCTGCAGCCTTCAGGAGAGAGACAGCCAATTGAATGCTCTTCATGAAGATCTAAAACAGCTGCAGATGAAGCAGGAAGCTGCCGTATGTGTTGCAGACATCTGTTGTCAAATACTGTAGTATCACTTCTTGAATATTCAGATTTTTTTTTATTCATACAAAGAGGTCACTGCTAATGAAAAATAATCTTCCATTCTAATAGGAGAACACTATCATTGAACTTGAGCAAAGAAATAAAAGGTATAGTGCTTTTTACTATTTATTTTTTTGACTCAGATCTTAGACCTGCCTCACTTTTGTCAGCTTTTTGATTGTTTGTACTTGTCCCTTTAGGGAGGATGCCAGTCTTATCGCATCACTTCAGGATGAACTTAAGACTCTCAAAGAAGAGATGGTGCAACTTAAGAGCATGCCAGTAAGAGTTCCCTGGATGTGTTGCATGATTCTTGTTCTAAAGCTGCTGTACAGAGCGAAAAAATGTTCTCTGACATTTGCATGTCTTCTCTTATTTAGCAGTCAGATAGGTCCGAAGAGCTCAGACAACTACAGAACAGGTAAAGGACTTTGGGATATTAAAAGATCAGTCTCACACATTGTTACATTTGTTACTTACATCTCTATTTTTTTCTGTTTTGGTTGTGGACAGTCTGTCTGAGAAGGATGCCATTGTTACATCACTACAAGAGGAGTTGAGGGAACTGAGAGAAAAGACAACCAATGACGCAGTAAGGCTCTCCTTAGACAACGGTGTCTCATCAGTCGAACACAATCCCCTTACTGATTGTGCCATTCATTGTTTCAGCAGAGCACCATGTCACAGCTGACAGCTTTTCAAACCGAAACCAAAGAACTTCTCCAGACTCTGTTCCCACAGATACCCTTAGACACAGAGCAGGTAAGAAAAAGGAATTTCTGATTATTTTGGTCATTAGCTGTAAAAGATTATGCACATCATGATTATGTCTTACATTTTTGTGTTTTTATATTTGATTTTCTTTCTTTCTTTTTTTTTTTTTTTTTTTTTTTTTCCTCATTTAGTCCAAGTGGTTGCAAGTATTTACACAGAAAGCTCAGGAATCTCTGAGCCAGCAGAGCCAGGAGTCTCAGTCAAACACAGCATTGCTGGTAAAGCACAGTTTTACACCGTTGCCATGTACAGGTTTGAATTCTCAATAGAGGTGGTTCTGAATGTGTTTTTGTTTGTCTCAGGAGCTGCTTGAGAAACTGAAGGAGGCTGAGGAGAGCCATGGCTCCCTTCAGGCTGAATGTGACCAGTACAGGACAGTCCTAGCTGAAACGGTAAGTACCTGAATTTATAATGTATATTCAATATTTATAATGTGTATATATATATAATGTATATCCTTCCTCTTATGTATGCAGCTCATTTAATTCTGTTTCCCTTCTCATTTTAGGAAGGAATGCTGAAACATCTACAGAAAAGTGTGGAGGAGGAAGAGCTGGTATGGAAGTCCAAGATGGCTGACTCAGAAGAACAGTTGAGGGCGGTACGTTATAATACCTCCTTGAAACTATCATGACTTTTTTTTTTTTTTTTTTACTTTGTGTGGGTCCCCCAGCATTATTATTAAAAGATAACACCAGTCTCTCTCACACAACCAGGCTTTGGACAAAGTCAGTAAGATGGAGGCAGAAAACCTAAGTATAGAACAGGTGGGATTTTTTTTTTTCCCCCACACACACTTGTTTAAATAGACTCGAGGGAGGCTACAAAGTTAGAAACTTTTTTGGGTTTTCTCTGCAGTTGAAGGAGCAAATGATGCTTCTGGAAGCCCAACTGGAGAAGCAGTCAAACAACCAGGGGACCTCAGAGGAGATGGAGCAGGTACATGGACAGGTCACATCTATAGATTATAGCAGAAGTAGCACAGCTATTTTTATGTCTATGTTTGCTCTTTATGGTGGTGACATTTTTGCCTAACCAGTGGTCTGCCTAAAGAATTTGTAATCCATGCATGATATAACACTGAGTTTTTGGTGGAAGACGGAAACTTTAATGCCATTCTTTAATGGTATTGGTCTCTTGTGGTGCATTTAAAACAATTCCTGCCTAATTTCTGTTCATTTCTGTGCTGTATGGTGTTCAGCTGAAGCTGCAGCTGTCACAGTGTCAGAGCCAGCTGGATTTGGCCCAGAAGGAGGCCCAGGCACATAAGGAGGAGCTTGCACAGGTGACCTTACTGACTAAACTTTCTTTCCCATCTTCTTGACAATATTTCCACATTCATTAACCAGTGTAACTAAGGTGGGAAGCATACATGTTATTTGTGTGGTGTTACATGTCAAGGAATTTGCATAACTCCCTCCTTAATCTACATGACCAGCTAGGTAAGGTGTCAGTGATGATAGCACAAAGGATGGAGGTTGTATAACCAGTGACTAGCGATGGCTTCCTGTTTCAGGTCAGAGAGCAGCTGGGTGAGATCACGATGCTGGCTCAGCAAGAACACAATGGTCCAACTCAGGCTCAACCCAGTCAGGTCACAGGGCATCCTTGACTTTTGTCAGAGAGTACTGGACAGTGACTAGGACACTTCTCTAAGAATTCCCTTTGTTTGTTTCTTTAATTATTTCTCAAATGACCTTTGTTCAATTTAATAGAAAGTCCAAAAGACACATTTGTTGCTTTGCTTTGTTCCATATTTATTGAAACAGATTATTTTCACCTGACTTATATAGGCAAGATGCGGTCAAACCCATGTCCTAAATCAAGGATGTGGCCTTGATACACAAATACAGAGAAACCGATGACTCTGAAGAACTGCTGCATTTCCAGTCTGTCCAGTTCTCCTCTGACACAGTGGCTGTTAATGCTAACCTCTGTTTGTACTGACTTCATGGATAAAAGTCTAACCAGTGCTTTCTCTCACATTGTTCAGCATGCTCACCTTCTGTGTTTTCAGACATCTGTGTGTACAGTTATTAACAGCAACAGAAATTTTGTCTTTAGCCTTTCAGTAGTCTCAGAAGAAACTAACTTGGCACACTGGTTGAGCAGCTTTTGTGTGTGAGTGTAGTGCTGCTGCTTCGCCACAAGAGTGTCTGCATACACACGTACTGTATGTGTGTATATTTACTGTGTGCGTTTGTCTACCATCAGATCCAGAATGAGCTGAGTCAGACAACTGAGAAACTGCACAGGGAGGCGGCTCAGAGGCAGCAGTTCTCAGAAGAGTTTGAGCAGGTAGCAGTGGCCAATGAGCCATTCTCTCTAGTCTCATTACACCAAAGGGTTACTAATAAACTTTCACTGGGTAAAGTCACTGTGTGTTGGCAACCTCCAGGCCCAGAAGACTATAACAGAACTCCAGGCTCAGCTGGATCTGCTGAAGGACTCTGCAGAGTCACCACAGTCTGAGACAGAAGATGTTGTTCAGCTCAAGGTGTGTTAACAAGTAACATGCAGAATCCAAAGTTTTATTTTTGTCAGTCCTCAATTATTATAAATCACCATGAATTTGAACAATAAAACATCTTAATTTTTACAACAGCAGTTTATTTGAAAATTTTACTTAAAGTTTTTATTTCAAATTCTTGTCTTTTTGCCTTACCTTTATGCCAAATTTCTTGGTGACAATTATATTTCATAATGTCACTTGGCTGTTACTTTAGTTTGAATTACTGGTCTGCCTGTTACATAATTGGCTGTCTTGACTTGAAATGGAACAATCAGGGAGCATGGTGCTGTGAAAGAATAAAAATGTCCTGCAGTAAACTTACTGTGAAAATAAGCAGCATCATGTAATCCTTCATAATAAAAAGCTGTTATAAAGGTCACTGAATTTACTGTTTTATGGTTACAGAAAGACTGCATTTAATCACATGATTATTTCAGGTCTTGTAAGTAACACTTTGAGACTCCATATCGAGTCTCATTTTTGCCTTGAAGTAATGTCTGCTTCTGCTGTTGGAACAGGAGCGCCTGGAGAAGGAGAAGAAGCTGTCCAAAGATCTGGGCCAGGCAGCCACAAAGCTCCAGCAGCTTCTCAAGGCTTCTCAGGACCAGCTAACTAAAGAGAGAGATACGGTGAGAACACTACAGGAGCACCTGGAAGGCAAGGTGAGACAAGTGACAGTAAGTGGTAAGGCTACATATGTATATATTTAAGCTCAAACTCTTAGGAAGTTGGTTTGTTTTGACAATAACATCTTTATTTCTGTTTTTCAAGGGACAGTATGTGGCGCTGAAGGAAGGAACATCTGTCTGAGAGGAAATTTACAGTGGACACTATACAAAACTGCCAAATATGCCTTATGATTTCCATAGTTTTTCATTCCAAAACTTTTTTTTTCCTCTTGTACTGTAGGTGATTGCATTTGTTGCAACTCTAAGAATCATGTTTGGTACTATGAGCATTTCAAAGTGTGATTAGAGGAGAGAATCCTGCAAATTTAAAAAAAAAAAATCCACATTCTTTCAGCAATTCTGGCTATGTCAGAAGCTATTTATCCCCATGTCTTATATTCCAAACATTTGCATAGTTCAGTGTTAAAAGGGAAACCTGTGCAATTACTTTGTATGTCTTTTCTATGTGGTTGAATGATGGGAGCGTTTTATGTTTCGACAATGCATTTCCTTTGTGGCCTGCTTTCCTCTGTAGCTGGCTGCCAGTAACACACATTGACTTTCAATTGGTATGAATGAATAAACTACTGTGGAGCTCCGCAAAGTGTCTCAGTTGCTGCAAAGGTGTAATGAAAGGAGACAGGGAACAAAGTAAAAGTTTATTTTATATTCACTACATTTGACATAGTTTCAGATGCTGTGTGACTGGGGGTGGGTGGGGGGTGGAGCTGTTTGCAAAACTTGTTAAAGCTCTGCTGCGCAGATGGACTGTTTCTAGCAGGAAGTATTACAACGTCCTCATAGTAGCTTAATCATTTAACAGCAAAGTGTGTTATGAATTCTTTCCGGTAGCTCCGATGTTAACCTTAAAAACGGTGCGTGTTACACCGTGCAGTCTGGGGTCTCACATTTTAGTGTCACGAATTTGAAAATACGTTTATGATTGTAATTGCATAGAACCTGTGCACTATAGATCCAAATCCCCTGTACGTCACACTCTGCTAAACAGGACTGGTGTTATTTTATTTTAAAATGTAGCACAAGCTTTGGGGAAAAAGGTTTCGGGTTGTATCGATGACACCGTGTGCGTACAAAGGGCAAAGTCATCTGAGCTCGCTGGCTCGCCATAAATAGGAACTGTCTTAAAACGCCCACGTTAGACACCAGGAAGCAGGTTACGAGATGGCGTGTGACTGCTTTTTCAGCGGCCATATATGGTTTTGTTTTGGGCCTGATCGCCGTCTCACCCCGACCCCGCCCACACGCAGCGCACCGAGTTCCTGAAAACAGACGAACACTTGAGGGAGGGAGAGCGGGAGAAAACCCGGAACTAAACTGAAATAACTAGGTTTAACGGTTTTATTTGCGATAACTTGCTAAATTTAACTAAACTTGAATAGGGGACACACTAAATTCATGCGTTTAGCTTTCAGGGGCGGGTGTGATGTCGACGAACGGCGGAAGCAAACTTCCTCAAATCATGGTGCCAGCACAGCACGGACGGTCGGGGTTTTCCCCAGCATTTGGCTTAAATCACAATAAATCACCAGGACTACTGTTCACCGGGCTGATTTTGGTTATAGAAGGCTGGTCAGGTGTCCAGGTGGCTTCCAGGTTTTGTATTAGATTTTAAACCGCAGTAAATGTTTGTCAGGTGTGACATGAACAGATGAAGACGTCTTTGTGAGAAATGGTTAGAAACAAGCCAAACTCAGTTTAAAAAAATAAAAAACGGCACAGATTTTTTCCAAATGCAGGCAAGTAATTGCTGTGGTACCACCTAAAGGCAACACAAAATATCAAAAGGAACAAGTTTAACATTTTGGAAAACACTGTATAGTTTTCTGCTGAGACTTAGTTAAGATTGAGACCATTCATGTTTAACATTTGATTTAAATGCAGCTACAAATGTCACTTACAGGTAAACACTAGCTGTTTAGGTGGATAGCATCACTTGCAGTACCTGGCTTAACACAAGCAAAACCCTTAAAAAAAAAGTTACCATATTGCCTTTTTTAATTTTATTTTTAAAGGGTCAGTTTTCACCCAGTAATGTAAATGTAAACTGCCTATCAAAAACAATGGCACTGAACAGAGTATCACTAACATTAAGTGGATGGACATCTCAGGACTGACCACTGATGAGTGAGCTCAAGTTGACAATGTGACAAAACTAGGACAAAGCCAGGGGAAAGAAAAACAAAACACTAGGCCTATACAATTGGATGCATTGAATTTATTTGACAGACTGCTGCATTCTCACTGAAACATTTGTTTAATGTACCTTTTTCTAAAGGCTTTACAGGTGAACAGTCTAGAAAAACAGATTTAGGTCAAACTTACAGGCCAAGCTATTCTGACCTGGTAAACTCTAGCAGGGTGTCTAGGATATTTTACAGTCTATAAGCATATACAATGCACCAGTCATTATGAACAAATCCATAAAGTGAGACAAATGGTGGATACTGAAATATGCAAGTTTTTTTAACAGTACAACTGTACATAAATACCAAATTACTGCTTTGAGAAATTTAAATGTACCAGAAGTAAAGTAATGGTAAGGATATGTCAAAATGAATAAATTTACATCTGAACAGGACATATCTTGCAGTCAAGCTAGTGTGACTGGACAGTTTAGTAGGGCACAGAGTCTGGTGTTACAGGAATCCAATCCCATTCAGAGCCCAGCCTTTCCTTTAAGCTGTGTTGAACCAATCAAAAATAATAAAAACATGATTTGGAAACTTTGCTATTATCCTCTCAAATCCCCTTAAACTGACCCTGCTATGAAACAATGATGGTTAGTTTATTACTTAATCCCTAATGCCTAGAACAGATAGGGTGGCCCTCAAGCTTTATTAATCCCTAATGCCTGCAACAGACAGGGTGGCCCTCAAGCTTTGTTACAGTTTTCCCCAGTCTGTGTGCAAAGTCCTCCCTGTTGAAATCTGCAGCGTCATTTATCTGCATCTCATGTTTGATACCTGTTGAAGACATGAGAATTACTTAATGAGACACCATTTAACCGATGCAGTATTTGTAAAACATTAGTTAGGCTGAAGAATAAGCATTTTCATTTATATATATTTTTAAGACATCCTAGAAAAGATAAACTAAGACTTGACCAAATCAACTAAGCAGTAAAGACATTTACCTAGCATGGTCTTCTTTATAGAGTCCTTGGAACTGGCGAACTGCATTTTACACTTGATGTTTGCTGATTCAGGAGCCCTGATATGAAGAGAAATCATCATCCAAATGCCCCCCATAGGGACGGTTTAATTTAACAATCATTCACACAAACAAGAATCTAAATCCTCAGAATAAATTTAGCTCTTAAATACACGAGAACATTATAAGGACCTACCACAAGGCAAAGACCAGTTCTTCTTTTTTAGATTCGCAGGTTTCAAAGTGGCAGTCATACAGCCAGTAGCAGCACTTTTTGGGATCCATTAGATTCATGACGAACTTGAAGACATCATCCACGCCACTCAGATCTTTTTCCCGGTAAATTTCCTTCACGCAAATGTAACCATCTTTGATGTCAAACAGCACGAATCGTATACGTTCCTCCTGAACAGCATCATTTTTCACTACTTTCATTTCATTGTAGATCTCCTTAACCTGGTCAGCAACTTTTACTCCAGATGCCTATTTTGAGAAAACAAATATTACATGAAAGCATGCATAAAAATAAAAATTTGATCTGCAACTTCCTTTGCTGACATGTTTTATTTGATGTACTCTAAAGACAGCGTTTACTTCACAGGTTATATCAGTGAGCTAATGAATTCAAAATTTAATGTTCCACCACACATTAAGTTTCACAATTCTGTAAGATAGATCATAAGAAACCAAAAACAACAACAACAACAACAAAAAAAAATCAGCTAAATAACTGAATTACTAGTTTTCAACATGTCTAAAGAGAAAATGCAAATGACTGAATTTCAACTATTTTGTTCAAATAGTGACAAAGCAGCTCTTTTCTGTAAAGACTACTTCCTCATATCAATGCTGGGATTTAGTAAGTTCAGCCCAGTGTTTGACAGTTAAGTGTACAAATGCCTGAAAAATTAGACAAAAAAAGACTTTCACAGTTTGAGTACTTTGTATGATTTGGGTCTTTGCTTGTTCCTTTTGAGCCAACATTGTTCAGTTGTACTTTGGTTTTGAGATTGAAAGCAGAACTAAGAGATGAAGAAACAGGAAGTTCTTCAAAACTAGTCTTTAGAGAGAAGTGTTAATTCTATTGAGGCATTTCAGTGTGTCAAGATTATATATATATTTTATAAGCATTAACATGGCTTGGGTGTAGCTTCCCTATGAATTTTCATGGCTTTGGCTCTGTCACATTCCAGTCATTGTGGAACAAGTTAGCACAAGAAACACCGCCCCAAGGGATTTTCTCAGAACAAGTTTGAAACACGAACAAAGCTCCCTCCATTTTGGAGGCAAAGCCACACCTTGAATGAGCCCTTTCAAACACCAAGCTCTCTTTCCACTCAGCAAACCTTTCTCTCAAACAAATTAATGAAAATCTTACACTCTAGACATATTGACAACTAGGCTTCACTGAGTTTACACATTTATATAGCTAAAACTAATATATACTTTTCTAAGTTTGTCCATTTTTAGATCTCATATCCTGTGGGGAGCACAAATCACAGTGAAGTTGTAAACTGACACAGCATAAAGCAGTTCAGCCAAATTCCTTATGAATGGTACTCACCATTTTGCTTCTGATATGTGAAGGAAACAGGCAGTAGAGAAAAATGGCAGCAGCAGTTGAAATGCTGGAGGGTCATAAGGAAGGAGAAGCAGGTTGACTCATGGGGGAGGCGTTGCATAAATGAGCACACCTCCAAAGGCAGGCCCACTCCACCCCCTTTTTCCAGGTGTGACACAGTTTCAGCTGCAACTTCAGCAATTGCATTTAGTCAGATTATATTTAAATCCTAAATCAAAATGGATATATTTGCTTCATTGTCTGGCACACTTCAAAAAGTTGTATCTCTTTTTTTTATCTGCTTTAGTTTGGTGGAGGTAGAAATTCTTGTTTTTCAGGTAGAAATCCCAGGTGAGTCATAGTTAGGCGTGGCACAGAACACCCTATATGGAGAACACATCTATCCACATTTTAACTCATCTGCTGCTGAGATACAATTAAGTTGCCTTATAAGGTAAAAAGATAATAGTGAGAAAGCACAGATGTGCCTAACTGACGTAGTTATCTAATGATGAAGAGTCTCCATCAGATTCCAATAGTCATTGGTCAGCAGTTAGATGCACAAACATGCCTGGCTTGTTTTTGTTTTGTTGCTGAGGTCCAGCCTCCCATTTAAAATGAACAAATTACATGCACATGACATGCAGGTGCAAGGCTGATGAAAAGGGCATCTATTTAAAGAGTAAATATACAAATGTAAATAGTCAAGGGTTTGATCCAGACAGATCTTCATCAGGACAACAATGAAAACAAGTAAGAAAATGCATTTAAACAGTACCTATTGCAACTATAACTCTTTTCCATGTGTGTTATTGGAACAACTAAACCCTGAACTTCTTTGAGAAGTCCAGCAGTGCAGCTATGGAGGCCCAGGTCACAGGAGGGGAACCTTGGCCTCTTATCACTTTTCTCAGTTTTTTTTCCAGTTACATGTACATTAGTGAGTGTTTCTATTTTCTGTTCCTTTATACTTGCACTCCAGTAGCGCTTACTGATAACCTTTGTTACTTACTGTTCAGATTAATAATACAAAATAACCAACAAATATGATGCATTATTATAGGTTATGATAAGACTTTACTGATAAACTGGTAAGCTTGATAAGCTACCCAGTAGCATATAAAGTAACTAAAATTAGCCTTACCTTTACTAGCTGCAACATTTACTTTGACCTTTGGTGCTTTAAACATTATATTGATGCTTGTAATTTCTTTGTGTTTTTATATATCACTTCTTAAGAAAAACCTAAATAATATGTGTAAGGAGAAATTTGTTCACCCTGTATATTTATTATTTCATCGAATAGTAGTAGACTAGTTGAGATCTAGCATGTCTTTGTGTGTTATAAAATAGCTACTTTACAGTATGTCAATCAGATATGTGAGTAAAAAGGATTTAGTAAACATTTTTAAAATATTTAGGAATCACACAGCAAAACACAAAGGATTTCCTCAGTACTCGTTTAGTCCACAATGTGTAGTTCAAAATCTGTATGGTAAAGCTGCTGTCAGCTGTAAAATCATGCTTTTGAGTGCCTAAATGTCAACATGTCATATCTGGTAACACTTGTACTGGATTCTGTGACTTGTAAAACAAACTGAATTATCGTGTCAAACATCTGACTGTCTGTTTAGTAAAACTTTGACAAAATTACTTGTGAGCATTTGTTTTGAGGACTGCTTCTTAGGTTTATCATCAGAACTGTGTTGAGGCCTGCTTACCAGTTAAAAGCAGCCAGTGGTAACTTTTCGGTTGTGAAAGAGGAAACACAGCCCTGAACCACACAGGGCAGGAAATGGCTGCTGCATAGCTCTCTGCGAGTTGAAAACTTCATGCTGCTGCAAGCACATTTCAAGTCTGGCCACAACCCTTTCAGTGATGTCAAATGAAAAACATAATTTTTTGAGTATCGTGACATCTACTGGTAAATTTCAGGTACTGGACAATGTTTTCTTTCCACCAGTTATTAGATCTTCCCCTATGTTGGGTTTTTTTAAATGGCTACTGAAAAGTTATTTTTTCGCCCTGGTGTTTGTTTCTGGGTACTTATTATAATCTCCCTGGGTTTGGTTGGTTTATTTAATTTTTATTTTTACTTTTGTATTTGTTTTATTTTATCCAACTATGTTGTTTGTGAGAGGTATGTGTAGATTTTATGATTGTGTATTGATTTTTATTGTAACCCTGAGTTTTAAAAGGGCTATATAAATAAATGTACATTGCTTTGTGATGTCTAACTCTCGTACTCTGTGGAGTATAACACCATCTGCCACTGATGACTTTTGCCAGGTCCTGTCAATGTAACTGTTGCTCTTGAGGAAGCTGGTCACCATTCTTGCCAGAACCATGAAATAAATCTTTCCTCATACATTCAACAAGACAGTACTTCTGAACTGGCTGATGGAGCTGATGTTTTCCTCTTTGGGAATAAAAACCCTGTTGCCATTCTCTTGACATGATCTGTTTCTTCTACACTGTTCTCATCGGTTTCCACAGACTCCTGGGTCCAGTTCTTATACAGCTTTTAGGAGAGCCCATTTGGTCCCGTTGCTGATGCCGATCTGCCCCTTTTGAGGACCTCTCTGGCTCCATCCAGTCTTGGTGGCGAGGTGTTTTCATTTTGTATTTATGATGCATCTCCAAAATATAGTAAGTATGCAGTTTGTTTGCACGCACACCTCAGTTGTGCAAAGATGACTATTGACTCATTTTTAATTGCTTAGCAAAGACAACTCATTCTCACCCAGTTACTGTATGTTGCCATAATGGGTGTGTCAGGTGGAGACACGGAAGACGGATGGAGGTGTTACATGTTGTTTTGTACACATCTGATGTCAGTACACAAGAATTGAAATGACATGATCAGGTTTTAATGTCATTTCAATTGTATAAAATAACAAAAATAGAAAGAAAAGATTCCACATAAACAAGATGACAGAGGACAGACAAGCAAGCTACATCAATGTTACTTTCCTCACACACACACAACTGAGTACACCCATGTTCGCTATCATTAAATGTAAAATGATTAAGAATTTTAGAATAAGTGCATTATTTTAGGCTTGATTTTGTATATAAATACAATAGACTAGCCTATAATAAAAATCTGGGCCCCAAAGTACAACCTCACAGTGGTTACACCTATGATATCCAGTTAAGACTAATTGCATGAACAAGGCTATAAACTAGCCCATGAACACCAGAGCTTTCACAGTTTTGCCCTGAGTTGTCTAATACAGTGAGACTCCATATGGTGAGGTGAAGCAAGAGTGACTGTGAGACTTTATAAAGATAGGAAAGGGTATGAGAGCATCAGTAGGCTATTGAACATAAGCTGAAATGCAGTTACAACAGTGTTTAGGAGGTAAAGACAGAGCCATGCCACCAATAACGTAAGGTGCAGTGGCTGCCCTTTATATCCTAACAAGAAATTTGAAAGCCAAAACAAGTACATTTGTCATGTTTTCATAACAAACAGCAAAATTCATAGATAAGATCAAACTAAAGCTTCAGTAATTTTGTATGTTGACAAGCCTGCATCTCTGAACAGCAGTGTTCCAAGTGATGCCCCAAACTTTGTATTGTAGGAATTTGGTCCAGGTTCACTGAAGCCAAATGAGGCTAGTCATCCTCAAACTTGGCTGTCTCTTAAATATTTGTGTGGTTAGCCAGGCTCTGTGTCATGAAGTATGAGCAGGTCACTTGTCTCCACACTTTCACCAGTCCGTTTGTTTTGGCTCCCCATGAACAGGCCAGATGTGACACATGTGGATGGATTACCGAAAACCACACTGGTCTGCAAAAAAATGTGATCAGTGGAGTTGTTTCTTAACAATATCCGGCCCCACTGACTGTATTAATAGTTAATCAACAATCATTCACAGTGAAAAAACAGACATATTTCAGATTATTCTAACCATTTATTTTGTGTGATCTTTGCAAAATGTTATACATACTAATAATACAGAGATTTGTAGTTTCTTTATTTTGTCATTTGATAAAGGTTTTTCATCAGGTAAAAGAGCAAAACATCAACCAATAAGACAACTTTTTGTTTCGTCTGCATTCAAAAAAATTCAAAACTGGAATATATGAGTGATACAACGTACAGTATATTGTAAACATGGCGTTTTAAGCATCTATGTTTATGTGAAATGCCATTTTCACTCAGTTTGCTTAATTTATAAAAATACAAGTGAGTTGTAAGGGATTGTTGATTTACTGGACGTCCTCAGATGTCACACAGAGGTCTTTGCTTGTGTTGTCTCCAGAGTTAGTTAGTAGATTGCCAGGCACATCCACTGTAAGAGGGAGCAAAATGGTATAACGAGCTGACTAAACAAGAAATGCTGACAAACCAGCAGGGTTTGTTATTCTCTCACACACCTGTTGCATGTCCAGCTCAATCTTTCCTGAGTCACCTTTTTCCAGAGCTTTAAACATTTCTAGTTGAGAAAGAGAAATAATGTAAACATGCCACAGCTCAGTATGAGATACAGTTCATGTTTGTTGACACTTACTGTAGTGCATTTCCAGTTTAACAAGACAGCTCACAAAACCATCGAAGTCTATAGCATAGTGTGCATCGGCATAACGATTGACAATGGCCTGCAGCAAGGCACTGTTGATGTTGAAACCTGTGGAGGACAAATAGGCTTGGTCAGTTTCATGAATGTAGCTTATTTCTCATCCTGGGGAAGTATAGTGTTTTAAAAAGTGCCAGATATTGACATTGTGATAATGGTGGAATTGTGTTTCATGGCCTTGCCCATTATTGTTTTGTCCCTGTGCCAAAGCATATAAGAATCCTTTAACTAAGAAAGTCCTCTAACTGGCTTATCCAGTCTGCTAATAAATGCCTTCCTTTCTCACGTGCATACAAACATCCTGTTAGCTGTGAATCATGTTGTTATTTGTTCCTGCTCCGTAGTTTGAAACACTATTAGCCCAGAAAAAGGGTAAGCACTATATTTATGAAGCCGTATTTTAACTTTAAATCCTGTATCTCTTTTTTCTGTGTCTCATAACTTGATGAATAGGTGTCAACTATAGGGTAATACTTTGCTCAAGGATCACTTTGAGCTAATAATAAAATAGAAATAATTTGTCTTTGAAACTGGGTAAATGGCCAGTCTGCCATAACTGACAGTCATTAGTTGGATGTATGTGATGTATGTTACTCCTCATGTGATAATGTCCATTACCTGCTGCAGCAGCGGCATCTCTCATCTCATGTGTGCTCATGGTGCCAGAGTGGTCTGTGTCAATAAGCTTGAAGATCTCCTATATGACCCAGGCCAGACCCATGTTGTGTTAACAGATGCATCTAGGCATTCCAGCATGAGTGACTAACATTCATTTCAAACCGCATTAGACACAACTTACCAGGTATCTCTCCATTTTTTTCCAACACACGTAGAATTCTGTCAGTCCCAACGTGCAGGTTTCATCTTTCTGGAGAACGTTAAAGTTTATATGAACCTCAATCTGTGCATCTGGTGATTAATGATTTATTGGTCATTTATGTATCTTAGCCCCAAAGTTCTAATAATTTGAATATCCTCTCACAGCAACAGTAATGTTGCTGTGAGGACATTCACAGGTTTGAGGCACCATTACTGAACTGTAACAAAATCAGGGAGTCTTTAATTTTTCAGTTTTTAACAGGATACATCCAGCAGATTGACAATAAGGTGAGCTGTGTCAAGGCTGAAGCCCTTTGTCTTGATATCAGACCCTGTAAGAAAGTCACAAAACACAGCTAGCTTTAACTCTTAAATCAATAAAAATAATAGACTATAACTAAATTATTCAAAATTTCTTTGTACTTACGCTTAACACAAGGTTGTTCAAAATTACAGCCAATTCATAGGCACAAATCTCCATGTCCTGGTAGAAATATATAGATTATTATATGAAATGTAACTTCTTAGTCAATTTCAGAGATGATTAAACATTTCATTTACTGTCCCTCCACCTACATCACCAGCAATGCGCCTGAAGATCTCCTTAAAGTGAGGATCCACATCCTTCTCAGATGGTTCATTCTGTGAGACAGAGACACCACAAGTTTGTGTTAGTACTGGTAAATAAAAGCACTGTATTTTCAACTTTTAGGCAGGTTGAAATATCAGTGAATATTAAAACATATTCAAACTCAGTATTATGGTGGAAAGAAAATGTAAAAAAAAAAAAAAATCATATTATTCTAAGAAAGAGCAGCAAACCAGTCTGTAGATTTTCTTACCTCTTCTATTTTAACATGGATTTTCTTCTCCAGTCGACTAAAATAAATAAATAAATACATAACTGAGATTTACAGATTGAGTACTCTGCTGTCATGCAAGCAAATAGTATTTACAGAAATGTATGACTGTGAATTTAAGACGGCTGTGACCCGACTAGGAGCTGGTCTGTGATCTCAGCTTTGTCCACTAGATGGCGCCAATCAGCCTGCATTTTACTGTTAACACAGGTACCTGGAGGCAGCTTGTTTTTCTGAGAAGACCCTCAGAACGAAGTTGCCGTTCTTGTGAGGCTCGAAAGACGAGGGGATGATGACGTATTCCCCTGGAGGAAGCGTGAAGCGCTCACACACTTCACGTGTGTTGGTGAAGGAGCTCAGTGCTACATGGTTCTGACGCAGAAGTACATCAGGACCTAGACGAACATTGTTACGGCCTTTGTACTGGAGATGAACAGGAGATGAGTTTTACTACTGGAATGTCAGACAGCAGCCTATAAAGTCACAATGTAATCAAGCAATACTCTGATAATCTCGATGACTATTTTGCATTTAAAATTTTCATTTTAAATATGAAGTCATTAATGGTTTGTACAAGAACAAATACAGACCTCATCTGGGACCTGTAGAAAAAAAAAACAATGTGTTTTAGATCTGTCAGTTAGTTTAAAAAAAACAAACAGTAAAATGCAGAGTACTGATTTAATATAAAATATGAAATTATTTTGAGACACCTTATAAATGACAAAGCCAATGGACTCATGGTCACGGTTAAGTTTCTTCTGCTGGCGTGAATCCTTTTGCATCAACCCCACCAGAAAGGTGCATCCATCCTCCCCATCCAGAGGATTATCATCTACATCCTCCAGGCGTATCATAAACTGTGGGTTGGATGGGAATGTAGCTGGAACACACACAGATGTGTCATCATGTACATGAAGTAGTGTTGCTCAGGCATACATATGGTTTCTGTCCTACCTCGATTATTGCGGCAGCCACCAGCAGTGGAGCCAGTCCTCCACATCCCTTCAAACTGGGAGTGGCTCCAGCAACTTGTACTTTCGCTTGTGATCGAGTCTGGGGTCAAGTTACAGATCTCCAACTTGGAGAAATTCTTGGTGAAGTCTGAGAACGACATCCTGAGCAGAGGAACACATTACTCATAGTCTGAGCTTTAATAGTTATTTTGGTAATGTAAGATATTATGATTATCAATCGACATGACAGAATCAAGAAAATATCAAAGTTATTATATATATATACTGTAATGAAAATGAGAGGTTAAAGGAACAGATTTACCAGAACTCTCCATCTTCAGCCACGCTGTTCAAATTAGATTTCTCATCTTCATTGATGTAGTTCCATTCACGGGATCTAATTGTGATAAACAATCATGTTTTTAGGAAAAGCCTGGAATTAACCAGTGAGAGCTGATGGTTTATGAATATAGAGTGTGACTATTTACCCATCACTCCAAGGTCCTGTCCACTCCACCTGACCCCAGGGGTTCCTGAGGCGGACCAACTGTTCCCTGCTGCCACGGTAGTTAACCTGGAGGAGAATAAAAAAGATAGCAATATAACCTGCATGCAGTAAAAAAGAAACAAATTAACCAACAAAAAACAGACCCAAAAAAACTGTTAACAGTCTGGATAAATCATATACCTCTTCTGCACCAGTGAGTGAGTATGCATGTCCCTTGACAAGTTTGAGGGATGTAATTGCCTCTGAATCTCTGGCATTGGTAATCTGAAAGCAGCAGGAACAAACACTTTAGTCAAATGCCATCAGTAACACATTACTGCTGGTGTTTTTGTCTGCAAATTGGCATGCAAACCAGTGTAAAAGAATACTTACGTCAACAGAGCAACCTAGCAGCGACCCCAGGCTCAGGGCCTTCTGGATGATGTAGAACAGATTTGATGGTGCCTTGTTTAGCATGAATGTTTCTGCAATTCCTCCTGTGAAATCCTCAAAGCCCTCAATAGTGCTTCCACCTATCAGGGCCTCATAGCTGCCATTCAGTCTGTCAGACACAGGGAGGATATGAATAAATTCACCAAGCATATACAGTATTGTACATTTACCCTACATTAGTTTTTGATGCGGCAAAAGATGTAAATGGAAGAACCCATACTTAGCATAGGCCTTTTCCAGCAGCGGACTCCAAAACTCTGAGCCCTCAGCTGAGTGAACAAACAGCAGCTTGCCATCTTTGGTGGGTAAACGGTCATCAATCACCACGTCCGTCCAATTACCAAACTGCCAAAACTGAGAGGAAAATGTTCCCATCAGTAAACTCAGCATTACCTGTGGTCGGTCTGTCACACCACAGGCAATGTGAAGCTTTAAAATTCTAATCAAACTCAAAATTATGTACACGTTTCACTGTTTTTAATCTATTCTTTTACACAGCGTTCGTTATGAAACAATACAAC
The DNA here is from genome assembly GCF_001952655.1 of Monopterus albus. NCBI lineage: Eukaryota > Metazoa > Chordata > Actinopteri > Synbranchiformes > Synbranchidae > Monopterus > Monopterus albus. The sequence continues at coordinate 4,730,268 of NW_018127883.1, read as the reverse complement.
ACTGTTTGGTGTATCAGCTGCAGTTTGCTGGATTGACCTCAACTGTTACCTGGTGGTGGCACTGGAGGGACTGTTGAAAATTTGTATACAGGTACACTTTCTTTCACATGTGGTTAAGTATTGATCGCCATTGCAGGAGGACGATTAGAATGTGTTTTTGATAAAACTCATTTATTGTTGAATGGACTGAGTGGATCTCACCTTGATATAAGGAACTTATAAATTAAGGTTCAACAGTTACATCAAAAATGTGAATGATTGAGGTGCTAGATGAATTGTTGTATTGAACTCCAAATCTGTACTTGAAGATTTTGGACTGTGCAGCGTGTGTGTGCAAGTTTTTTTTTTTTAAATGGGTCATCATTACTGTTGTCTGGAAGGAAACAATTAAAAAGAAATCAAAAAAGCAGCTGAGACATCTTTGTCTGACCTTAAAATGAAATATCCCAGCATAATTTTCAGTGAAACTCTGTCCAGGGGGCACCACACGATCCAGGATCTGCTGGTCCATTGTCAGGGAGGCTATGGCAGCCAGGAGCCAGCAGTCACCTGTACAGTAACAGCAGATAGATGCTCTGGGATTGGGCAATATGTGACATTCACAACAGAGCAACAGCGCCATAAGCAGCATGTCACCACCAAAGTGATGATTGCAGTGCTGTTTGTGGTTCCCTTCCTAAAACCAAAACACCTCATCCATCCATTTGTTCACTTAATCTTTTCTCCATCCTCTTTCGCCTCACTTACCTAGAGCTCCTTGGCAAATGTCTGTCCTTGTAGCTCCATCAAGGATGAACTGGGGGTCGGAACAAAGCTCCTACAAAGAGCAACACACAATGGCAAACAGCTGAACAACTGAGATTACTTAAAATGTTTCCTGTAATTATGAGAGGTACAATTAAGATTCCTACATTTTAGATTAGGAATACATAGACAAATTACTGATGAAATGTATCATGCCAGTGAGAAGGTACTAGGAAATACTCCACTTAAAATGAAGCTTAAACTTTGGAAATAACATATTGGTATGATCCAACACATTTCTCACTCTCACTTCTGTTCCAGTGGAGGACATGAGGGATCCCAAATGATTCTTGTTCTCACAGGAGAAAATCCTGGATCTGAATTCTACAGTAAAAACAGTGATTTTTTTCAAGTGTAGTGTTTTACTTTACAGCTTGTATTTTTAAAACTATTATATTTACTTCTACCTCCACAAGTCCTGGCTTGGCAAGATTAAATAACTGCAACTGAATAAAAAAACACTTCTAGTACTTACTGTCAAGTCACTGTTAAGTTATCCAACCATAGTATAACGAACATTTCTAAGTATTTTTTGAGGGGTTTCTTACATTTGGTCTTTTCCAAACCACACCCTTCGTATTGGGTGAGTATGGTCCCAGTTCCTTGTAGCCAAGGGTTTTGCGCTCAGCTGGAAAAGTGTTGTCCTCAAACAGACGGTTGCTCTTCAGACACTGCTGGCGCAAATCATCATAATCCTGCTGTGAGAACTTCACTGGGGACTCGTTGGTACCAATACCCTGTTCCCTATCCTGCTTACGGGCCAGTCGATTTGCTGTGGATGTCATCCTTGCCTCTTACTTGTACAGAATATAGACTCCTGGATGGTGGAACTGGATTTCCCTCTTTGTGAGTTGGGTTCACCTGTGAACTGATCTCCCACCTGTAGACACAATCCAGATGTATCTTTGTCACAATATCCTTTATAGTTGCCTGAGGAAATGGGAAGAAAGGGTGGGATCATAGACAGGGAGAGGCGTTCACTATACAGGTGACACAAACAAAGCAGACAGCAGAAACCCTACGCAAATGTGAAACGAGATGGCTGTGACCACACCTCAAATGCAAACAGGTGAAGCACCATGCTCATTTCAGTTTTGTCTGTGTATTTGTGATGGGCAGTGTATTGCATTTATTGTCTCCCAGTCTATTAGCAGGGGAAAGAACATTATGTTTGATTTAGGCATTCTATAATGATCTATAGCATAGGCATCCCATTAGTGTGTATATAAAATATAGAAGTGTTTTTGGAGGGGATTACATCCAGCACACAAATATGAGAGTTGTGAAAGCTTAAATGCATGTAATGAAGCAACTGTTAAATTGAGCAAGACTAAGACTGGGATAATAATGACACTGCAACACTAAGCCCAGAGAATGTCTGCATCCAGTCAGCTGTGGAGCATATTATGTTTCAAAGTGTGACCTTATATTCTAATTTTGTTTTTATATCCTCTATACCTAATACACATAAGCCTACAGCAAAGTCAATCCTTAGTCAAACAGTTGTGTACTTCTGCTTGATGAGCTGGTTTAATCACACTGAGTATCAGCTGTTGAATGGAACACTGAAATAATAAGAGAAGATGATTCATTTCGTAATTGCTAGTACTGCATACACGTATAGTAAATAAGGATATGCATAAAAGGTAGTGAATGGCTGTTAATCCACCCTTGTTTAATTAAGTTTGCTCAGAAAGGAGTTTCAAACAACCAAAAGACATTTAATATTACTGTAGTGCTGGTGACTGTTAATGAGCTTTTGATCCAGTGTGGAAGCAAATGTGATGAGTTGCAGATGTATTTTATGTCTGACAAACCAGCTGATGACAGTAGATTGTCAGATCGTTTTTGTTTTATGAGCTAACTTTATTCTGAACTACATTTTTCAGTGCCAGCCTTCCACACCCTGTGGACATACAGTATGGGATATCTTGCTAAATAATGACTCTGAAGTTATCCACAGTGCCTCAAAAGCTCACTGTCTTAACTTTTGTGGGCATTTTGTAGAAGGGCGGGTCATAAACCAACTGTGTGTACAAAGTCTTGTTTGCAAACCTAACATGACAAATGAGTGCCAAAAATAACTACATCTCTCTTTTTCAGGCTTTCAGGCTTATGGTGAGGTTACTTATTTCCACTATGCACTGAGGACCATGTATAGTATTAAGGTAAACTGGGAGTAACCACTGTGAGTGCTGATGATATATGTATGCATGAGACATACAAAAAAGGACATAAATTGTTTAGTTTGCATAAGTAAAAATTCAACTAACTTTGTTCTACAGTGTAGGCCAAGCCGGAAAAACATTTGGTTATGTTATGGTTTAGCTCTGCTTCCTGATTTTGAGCTTTTATTTTGTTAGACTTCCTGCCCTGTGTCACTTTACCCCAGTTCTCAATCACTGTTCATGGTTTGCACCTGTTACTCATTATCTCCTGGTCTACAACCCATAAATACCTCCTCCTTCCCCCTCAGTGTCTTGCTGTCCATATTGAAGTGGCTGTTCACTCTGCTCCACGAGGCTCACCACACCCTGCTTTTTGTTCTGATTCTTGGCACCCATGTTGATGGCCGATGAGGCTTTGTTGACGCTTCGACACAGTATTCACACAAATGGTTCATTACTCGAGGCTTCAATGACACCGTGCCCCAGTAGGACATCTAGTGGTCAAGAAATTGAAGTGCAGTCAAGACGTGTCGCTTATTGGTTCATGGATTGTTTGGGATTTGTTTCACCATGCACATTCCTGTTTGACTACACTACATGGTTGTGTGGTTTCAAGCTGACATAAAACAAACATGAACACATGTTGAAGACCATGTTTCTTATGTGGCACATCTGATTGTAACCCTATATGCTCCTCACTTATAGTTTGTGTTATGAAAACATTTAAATGGTGCTGCTACATTCATGAGATGTGCTCTACAGATTCAGACAGATGTCATTTTCACATGGGACTGGTGCAAATACAGATTATAGTATGGACTTCTGTAATCGGTCCCTATGTTCTAATATATAATTACACAAAGTTGTTTACTGGGTTTAATTACTGTTTATCCATACCTGACATCCAGAGCCCAAGTGTTCCCTATATGTTGTGTATTGGGTCGCAACCTCCAGCTCCGCCTTGTTTCTTCTTCGTTTGCCCCACTGTCTATCATATAAATATGATGTTGTGTCATACCCTCTTCCCTTTTGATATGTTCCACTGGGAAGAGGTCAGTTTATTATCTGTTGTAATCCTTTTATTTCCTGTGCCCACATCCTCATTTTTACTTCTTCTGCATAACCGATAACTGTTGATACTCATACATGTACTGTTATTATGCTGTTATGACATTTGCTGGTGCTAATTACTTAGCTTTGTTCCAACAACAATGTATGCTAACACACTAATATGATGTATTTTTTTATATAGACTGGGCTTGAGGTCCCGCAGCACATGCTAGGTGCTGATTATTATTTCATGTTGTCAGGTATGTTATCTGAATATCTGCCCTTTTGATATGTTCCACTGGGAAGAGAATGGGCTTGAGGTCCCGCAGTACATGCTAGGTGCTGATTATTATTTCATGTTGTCAGATTAAACGGAGCGCGCCTCCAAACGCAGTCCTGGTGTTTCGTGGGTCCTTCAGCCACCACACACGCCCCAGCCACAACACAACGCAGAAGTCCACCGGTCACACTT
>NW_018127883.1:4720950-4722710 GCF_001952655.1 Monopterus albus | reverse complement strand
CCCAACCGGTCGAGGCAGAAGGCCACCCACCAAGAGCCGGGGTCTGTTGGAGGTTTCTTCCGTTAAAGGGAGTTTTTCCTCCCCACTGTCGCCAAGTGCTTGCTCAAGGGGGATTTGTTGGGTTTTCCCTATGTAATAATATTGATAACAGTAAGGTCTAGACCTTACTTTGTAAAGTGTCCTGAGATGACTTTTGTTGTGATTTGGCGCTATACAAATAAAATTTGATTTGATTTGATATATATCTAACGTTATTTAGGACTATTTATGTAACTATGTATATCTAGTGTTATTTAACTATATAACTAATTTATCTATTTTTTTCTAACTTACTATCTAGCTATCTATTGATCTATCTCTCTATCTACACTGATTCTCCACTAATTACACAATCTGCTACAACACTACTAACTCTCAAAGCAACTAACGCAACAACAGCAACAAACCAACCTGTTCTGCAAAGACAGATTCAAATGAATGCCACTAAATAGGGATATCCTACCTCTGAACACACTCGATCCAAAGTGATTCACATGACAAACCGAACCAATCAGCTGATTCATCTGATGTCCGACGAACCCAACTGCTTTGGGCGTCACTCAGGTGCTTCAAACGTCACTAGTCACATGACTGAAACACCCCTGGGCACAGTGGTTCGAAACAATTGCTTTATGAGCTACTGCACATGTTTTGGAGCCTCGGGTGTCATAGGGCCATCACTAGCCATGACTCTGTCTCCCTGCCTGTGAGTTCCTGACCCCTCAGCGATGCTGTTGCACTCTGGTTCTGCACTCCGTGCTGTGGACTAGTGATGTCCAAATGAAGCAATGAACCAGTATCGAACCACTTCATCAGTTGTATCGAACATCGGTTCATTCATTCAAAGGTTCGTTTCAGTCACATCTAGTGGCGAGACAGCAAAACAATGTCTGAATTATGTGACTGCTCCATGATGATGATCAAACAAAGGCAGCAATGATAATAATGACAGCAACTACACACAACTACTACGATGACAAACCCACATGTTGTGCATCATTTTGGTTGGCTATATAGTGCTTTTATGCGCCTACGAACCTGCTGACTGTTTGAACCAGTCATGGGATTAACTTGGGACCAAAGCAGTTTCTGCTTTGGACGTCATCAGTTGTATCTTTTTCGGCAACAAAGCAAGCATCAAAGCAGTGGTTTGCGAAAAATGCCTCTTTGAGTTTGAAGCTTGTATTGGAGCCTCGGTGTCAGACGGCCATCACTACTGTGCACCAGTGACGCTGCCACCTCTCAGCCTTAACCTCCTGCCAGTGAGCTGGCAAGTCTCCTGTCCTGGCATAGCCTGCTGTGTGTTCCTGTTCAGCCAGCAATACTGTTAATTCCTCACCTTACCTGTGAGTTTCTGAGCTTCCAGCTACACTGGCCATGTCTCCTGTCCCAGCCTACCCTGCTGTGTGTTCCTGTTCAGCCAGTGACACTACTAACCCACCTGCCTCTGTCAATTTACCTAGTCACAGTTGGTTTGTCCAGTCCCCGGTTACTTGCCTCTACAGCTCCTCCTGACACCTTAGATTTACCTGGTCTCTGGCTGCAACAACTGCACTCTATGGGCGCTACTCACCTGTGCCTCTCCTTGCCACAGCCAGGCCTTGGTCCTGCTTCATCTCCCTGCCGGCCTTGCCCCCATTTTGGGTCGTAACCCGTGTGGATCTTAACAAGTTATTAATCTTATAAGGCTGTTTAGACACATTTCACAATAAGTGCAACAT
>NW_018127883.1:4713132-4720293 GCF_001952655.1 Monopterus albus | reverse complement strand
TATATATGCCTTGTTGAAATGCTAATTATGAGGTTTAAACTGACTGTTTACACATAGTACTTCCACAGGGACCAAAAGTAATTGGGCAAATTAACATAAATGCAAATTATCTTGAACCTGAATTACATTTCTGGCTTTTATCAGCTCCAGATAGGTGTAGTTTGACAATCCACCAACTGTCATCAGATTTGTATTCAGCTGTTGATAAACATTCAATTCTGATTGGTGCACAGAAAAAAATGACAACAGTTTTTCCCAACTGATCCCATTTCACACCAGTAAGAAGAGCACTGCCAAAAATAGAAATACAGAAATCTTTAATGTGAAATCATCAAAACTAGTCCAACTATGGCATGAGTAAACCCTAAAAAGTAAAAAGCTTCCAGGCCCTTTAAATAATATGTATATTTGTATGCCACTTGATACGCCTTCTGTCTCACTGTGTTATTTTATGATTTATATTTTATATGATGAGCTGGCTCCAATCTTCACACATCTTCAACAGAGTCACCTCCTGCCTCAAATGCTCCATCATCCCAGTTCCCAAGAAACCTTTCATCAGCAGACTGAATAAAAGACCTATAGCCCTGACATCTGTGGTGAAGTCCTTTGAGAGACTGGTGCTAGCCCACTTGAAGGTTGTCAGAGACCCCCTGCAGGTTGCCTACTGGGGAAACTTATCAGTGGATGATGCAGACAACATGGCACTGCATTACATCCTACAACACCTCAACTCCTCAGGGACCTATGGACAGATTCTCTTTGTGGACTTCATCTCTGTGTTCAACACAGTCATCCCAGACATCCTCCACTCCAAACTCACCCAGCTGACTGTGCCTGCCTACACCTCTCAGTGGACACCAGCTTTGATAGAAAGCAGCAGGTGAGGCTAGGGAAAACCTCAATCAGCACAGGCACCCCTCAGGGTTTTGTACTCTCCCCACTGCTCTTATCACTCTAGACCAATGACTGGACCGCAGGTGACCCCTCTGTTCGACTCCTGAACTTCGCAGATGACACAGCGGTCATTGGTCTCATCTGAAATGGTGATGTGTCTGTGTACAGACGGGGTTGAACAGCTGGCCCAGTGGTGTGGTCACAACAACCTGGAGCTGAACACATTCAAAACAGCAGAAATGACAGACGTCAGAAGGAAGAAGTACTGAGTCAGCCCCCTCCGAGCCACATGGAAGCCTCCACTTCTGCTGGCAGGGGAACATCCTGCAGGGCCGCTGCCTGTTATGTGGCAGTGTCCTGGTCCTTGTTGTGCCGACTGTACCGGATTTTCTTCTTTCCAGCCACCACACAGCAACACACTGAACACAGTAACTACCCTGCCAAATCCCTCCATGCTAAATACACATTGCCCCATGTACTATAGGGCATCCTGCAAAGTGTCTCTCTGCCCTATGACAAATATTATACATGAACACTGGAGTCAAATTCTTGATGTGTCCAACACACCTGGCCAATAAAGTCTATTCTGTTTCAAATGGCAGCAGGTGTGTCCAGAGTAAGGTTTTCTCAAACATTCAATTTTTTTCAGATAGTGTCAAGTCAAGATTTTTATTTGCCATGTATGCATAAACAGACAGTCTAGGCATATAGGAATTCTTGTGCAGCTCTCCTTTGGAGTCAGGTAAGGAGTCAAAAGCCAGAAAGAACACTTAGTGGGCCACATTATTTAGAACAACTTCAGCTGTCTGCAAATATTCTCAAAAAATGACTATGGACACATTTCAAGATGTATAAACTGGAGCTGCAGTAATATCTGTGGCTAGCTTGGTCTATCAGCTTTCAGCCTCATAGATGTGATGGCCTTTAATTTGCACATTATCTTTCAGGTGAAACAGCTGTTTCAGTTTGCCGGGGCTGTCACCAGGAAAGATGAGGTGAAATATGAGCAAAGAAACTCTTATAGTAATGGTTTTAAACTGACCTACATTTTACAGAAGACAAGTGGTTTATAAACTGTAGGTAGCCCTTTTTTACCCAGTTTCAGACAAGTATAGAACATTTTTGTCAAACTGACAAAACCCTAACTAAAACTCTATATTGTAATACATTACACTACGCTAGATTAGGCTACAATTGGGGCCCACACACACACACACACACACACACACACACACACACACACACACACACACACACACACACACACACACACACACTTGCAATGCTAATTTACAAGTACTGGTGCTAATGCTAACTCGGGGTTTTTCGTCCGGTCACGTGACACAGTTCCTTGCACGTCGTAGCGGTCCTTCGAGTAGCCCCACCCCCTCTCGGGTAGGGGATGGTCTTTCCTGCAGCGGGTGCGGACCTTAGAGGGCTGGACGGGTGCGCCCATCTTCTCCAGATTTACACGGTTGTCACTGTTGGTTGCTTTTAAAAGTTACATTAATAACGGTGAGTTTTTGGCATTCACTTTTTAAAGGGTGGTGACTTTTGTCGTCTTTTGTTAATGAATGTGTTCATCGACCCGGCTTAAGGTTAACGGTACCTGCCTCATGGTTTTATTGCAGTGTGGGCCTACATTGCGGTTTGTTTCGTTTAACAGGCTAAAGTTATAGGCATTCTGTAGCACTAATAATAGTTGGTACGCTCACAGCTGTCATATTCGGGTGTAATTCAGCTAGCTTATGAAATGTGTCGACTGAGAGTGATTGTGTGTAAAAGATTTGGACTATTGTCAGAAATCTTTGAAGCAGACTACAGGCCAGTGCGCAGAAGACGGCAGGCCTACTTGCACTTTTGAACAGGTGCTGTAAACATACTGACCCTGACGTACTGTAACTTTTGATAGCGTTTACATTCACAAAGCAGCCAACACATGATCAGCATTACTTTATCTCTTTAGTCATGCACTGCACAGAGGATAGCCCAGTACTGTCCTCTGTGCAGTGCGTGACTGTGATAGACTAGTTAACTGTTGAGTGTTGTTGAAGTTTGAGTCCTGTTAGATGACATCATCATCGTAGGGCTACATGGATCAGCCTTTCCCTGACCACCGGGGAGTAAAAAGGAGTTTGCATTTGTTATTATACAGCACCAGACTCTCTCTGTAGCTGTTTGCAGAGCATAAGGACATTCCTGCAAAACTCGACAGCTATGGGGAGCTGGCCATGTGAACAATGTCCCTGCCTGCAGAATTGTTTCTGTCAAAAGCATAGCATATTTTGCACAGAAACAAATCCGTTTTTTTCCTAACTCAGGCTTTTTCTCATGGATCTCCCAGTCCCTCACTAATACAGTCAGGTCCATAAATATTGGGACATCGACACAATTCTAACATTTTTGGCTCTATACACCACCACAATGGATTTGAAATGAAACGAACAAGATGTGCTTTAACTGCAGACTGTCAGCTTTAATTTGAGGGTATTTACATCCAAATCAGGTGAACGGTGTAGGAATTACAACATTTTGGATCTCATCTTGAGAGTTGACAGCAACAGATTCCAAATGCAAATAGCACACTTGAAATGAACTTTGGATCTTTTATCTGCTCATTGTAATTGGGATGAGGGAATAACACACACCTGGCCATGGAACAGCTGAGAAACCAATTGTTCCATTACTTTTGGTCCCTTAACAAGTGGGAGGCACATATGCAAACTGTTGTAATTCCTACACCGTTCACCTGATTTGGATGTAAATACCCTCAAATTAAAGCTGACAGTCTGCAGTTAAAGCACATCTTGTTCGTTTCATTTCAAATCCATTGTGGTGGTGTATAGAGCCAAAAATGTTAGAATTGTGTCGATGTCCCAATATTTATGGACCTGACTGTATGTAGCTTCATCCTGGTTTACTGAGCCCAGCTCATTAGGATTCCTTCTGAACAGAGCAGTCCAGTCCACATGTCCCAGTTTTTCCAGCACAGATTCAGAAGGAGATAGCCAAGTGATTTGTATTTGGGTCGTTTTAACTTTTGGTTTGCTCCCTGGAAACCTGACCGACTGCTTCTGAATCTAAAAACCTCTCTGGTGCAGAAAAGCAAGTGCATTCAGCAATGAGAAAAAGACCCTCAATAAGTCGTAAACATTAAGTCCATTTGGCCGGAATTGCTAACATGTCAGCATGTGCTTTTGAGAGAGTCAAGGCAATCTAGTTCATTTGAAGGAAACATTAACTTTACCAGTGCTGACATATTACTGAATGACCACTCTCTCTCTTTTTTTTGTCTCCTCCTCTCTCTCAGCCTGCCTATACACGCAAGGTATCATATGTCTGAGTTATGTTATTCCTACTTTGGTGTGTTTACAGTGGTGGTGTGCTGTTCTTGTCTCATTTCTCTGTAATCACTTCTCTTGTGTATATGCTTTCCCCACATCTATTATTTCCCTGTGCTGCTTTTATATACACTGATTTCTAATTGAGGTTTCCATAGCAGTGTGTTTACTTTGATTTAATATTTCACCACTCACCATTATGTTAAAATTATAACAAAAAGAAAGTATTATTGTTACTGAAGCCAGGACTGAGGTCATGAGTTTTATTAATGCACCCCCTATTCTCCCAGAGAATGTTAACAGTACACAAAAATAAGGTTTCAGCAATTTATTAAATTACTTGAATTTGTCATGTTTTATTAATTCAGGTAACTGTTCAGTTATACATTTTTATTTGCCAACGTGGAGGTCTAAACAGAGTCTCTCTCTCTCACACACACATGCTCTCCCCTCACTTTAAAATGTTGAACACAAAGTCACTTCAGGTTGTTTAACCTATAAATTCAATACATTAATAAATAGAATACAGGAGACCTGACCTCAGTTTCATCAGTGGGTCTTTGTTAGAATTTTGAAAAGTATTAAGCTCTGTGTTGCATTTAGATTATCAACATACTGCAGAATTGAAATCAGGTCAGACAAATTATTTGAAGACAGATTCAGTCCAAACAAACAAACAAAAACATGTTAATTGCATTTAAGAACATTGTTTTCCTACACACCTTCCCATACCTAATTGCTCCGCTGTAACTCTTAGACAAGAGTGCATCGCTGATTAGCAGTCTGGTTCTTAAAGTTCTGACTCTGTTTATAGATATCACTATGCACAGCCTCATATTTTTATCTTCCACCAGTATGTATTCAGTGGGAGGGATCTCTGCAACAATATACACCAACAGGCTCCGGGCAGAAGGCATGGGCTCCAAGGAGCAGGCTGTGCTCTTTGCCAACCAGAACTATGAGGCACTGAAGCAACAGTGTGTGGAGTCGGGTTGCTTATTTGAAGACCCCTGTTTCCCAGCTGAACTTCCATCCCTGGGCTTCAAAGAACTTGGCCCTCATTCCTCCAAAACTAGAGATGTGGTGTGGATGAGACCCACGGTGAGAAAACAGTCTGCATACTCAGAATAGGACAAATAGTGACTGGAATGCCTCAGACCCCTGCAGCTGTTGGCATCTTATGGCATTCTCAGACCACCCCCATCACAGGGAAATTGATGCATAGATTCAAGAATAGCAGTAATTTGCTTTAGATCACAAACTGTGTTGACTAGTCTGAATTTTGAATGATCTTCATCCAGACTTATTTTTCATAGGAGCTGACAAACAACCCTCAATTCATCGTGAGTGGTGCCACCAGAACAGACATCTGTCAGGGAGCGCTGGGTGAGTTTTGTTGGTTAAGTCATTAATATTAAAACAGTCATGAAAAATACAATAATTGGATGGAGGTTCCTAAATGCATCTCCTCACTTGCAGGTGACTGCTGGCTCTTAGCAGCTATCGCCTCTCTCACCTTGAATGAGAGGCTTCTTCATCGCGTTGTTCCACATGGGCAGTCCTTCGAGGATGACTATGCTGGAATCTTCCATTTTCAGGTACAGTATGCTCATCTTCTACTCGTTGCCCTTCCTATCAAGTGCAGGACCAATCGTTTAGATTAGAGTTCTTGATTACTGTTGCATTGTGTTGCAGTTCTGGCAGTTTGGCGAATGGGTAGACGTTGTGATAGATGACAGATTGCCTGCCAAAGATGGAGAGCTTATGTTCGTCCATTCTGCTGAAGGCAATGAATTCTGGAGTGCGCTCATGGAGAAGGCTTATGCCAAGTAGGTATTGAAAGTGACTCCACAGTTGCTAAATTATTCAGTATGACTCATTAGGAAGCTGTAAACCATAAGTGCTGAAATGTGTTTTTATGTGGCAGGCTGAATGGCTCCTATGAGGCTCTGTCTGGAGGAAGCACCACTGAAGGGTTTGAGGACTTCACAGGCGGTGTGTCTGAGATGTACGAGCTCCGCAGAGCTCCCAGAGACCTGTACAGGATCATTAGCAAGGCTCTGGAAAGAGGCTCACTGCTGGGCTGCTCTATTGATGTAAGTGCTGAACACACTGCCACACCACCAAGATCAATGGTACACCATCCTGAGAGGACCATTTACATTAAAAGCACTTCTGTTTATTTCTGTGATAAAGAATTCATACTCGTATGTAGTAATTATGCTTATGTATCAATACAGATCACCAGTGCCTTTGACATGGAGGCTGTTACATTCAAGAAGCTTGTGAAGGGTCACGCCTACTCAGTCACTGGGTTGAAGGAGGTCTGTTGGTCCATGACTCTGTTGTCCTTACTGGTTCCCATTATGAATAATATTTGCAGTCCTAAGTTGTCTGTGACTCTGTGTGTCATTTAGGTCGGTTTCCGTGGCAGGATGGAACGCCTAATCCGAGTACGTAACCCTTGGGGCCAGGTTGAGTGGACCGGTGCCTGGAGTGACAAGTGAGTGTCCACAAGCATAAATGTTCCTGTGTGTTTTATGTTAATGTATTTTTTATGAGTATTATGTCTGATCCTCGGTGCCTGTTTCTCTTTGTGTTGTCGTGTGTAGTGCACCTGAATGGGGTCAGATTGACCCTTCTGAACGAGAAGACCTGCATCTTAAGATGGAAGACGGGGAGTTTTGGTAAGATATCTCACTATGGGAACTTTATGTAATGCAGGGATTTTAAAGGAATAGTTTGATATTTTGAATTATCTTCTGTGTTGTTAAAAGTTAAATGAAAAGTTTGATACCAATCTCATGCTTGTGAATATGATGCTGCAGTCAGCAACGGATTAGTGTACTTTAGCATAAAAACTGGAAACATGGGACCCTTACTCTTACCATAGGTTAAAAAAAAAAAAAAAAAAAAAAACCAC
>NW_018127883.1:4701763-4712969 GCF_001952655.1 Monopterus albus | reverse complement strand
GAGAGAGAGAGAGAGAGAGAGCAGTTTCTGGCTGTTTTCAGTTGTTATGCTAAGCTAAACTAAGCTTAGCTGGATAATGAACACAGATATGGTGTTAGAGCTCTTTCAGTCTGTTCATCTAAATTTTAACAAGAAAGTGTTAACTATTAATCTAATGTTGCACTCAGATTTTTGATTCAAACAAATTTTAATCTTCCAGGATGTCCTTCAGTGAATTCTTGAAGCAGTTTTCTCGGTTAGAGATCTGTAACTTGACCCCTGACGCTCTGAGTGAGGACAGCCTCAGCCACTGGAACACCATAAAGTTCTACGGCGCTTGGAGGAGAGGCAGCACAGCTGGAGGCTGCAGGAACCATCCCAGTGAGTCCCAGAAAAAATGCCTTTCATGTATAAGTGTACACACTGATATAGATAATATTACCAATTGTGTAATTAAGTTTTAGCACATACAGGTTTTGTAATGTTGCTCTGACTATGAAACAGGCTAACATAAATGTGCCATCTTGTGTAGACACGTTTTGGATCAACCCGCAGTATAAAATCACGCTGCTGGAGGAGGATGATGACCCAGACGATAATGAGGTGGCATGCAGTTTTTTAGTGGCTCTCATGCAGAAGGACCGCCGCAGATTTCGGCGCCAAGGTCAGGACATGCACACCATTGGCTTCGCTCTTTATGAGGTGAGAACAGAAATGAATGTATTGTCCCTTTGCCCCTCTCATGGTTTATTTACATATACACACTATATCACAAATTTTGCCTCAGCTCATTTATATTAACATTTTCACTTATCTTCTTTTGTGCAGATTCCAGATGAGGTAAGCAGAGCATCAAATACTACCACTGTTTATTTAACCAAAGAATATAGAATACAGTCATAACTTGCATATCCTTATTGTCAGTGTGTTGTGTTTTAGCCCATTAACTATAACATATGTATATTTTACAGCACTGCTGATCATGTGCAAGTTCTCTCCCTTCCAGGCAGTCATTGTCCTCATCTCACATTTTCACATTGTATGAAAATCAGCTTACACAAACTTGACACTTGCAACTTGATTGAAATATTCAATCAGTCACATCTGTCACACTTAATTATCTTGTTACAGTTTTTCTCAGTGGCTTTGGTGCATTTCATAGTCAGCTTTATTGGCCAGGTCTGTTGGACATGCGAGGAATTTGACTGGGTTACAGTGGCTCTCAGTGTGAGTGTACAATGTTCTTCCATAAAGCAATGAGTAGACAATTAAACAAGGTAAGACAGAGAACAAAAAAGAAAAGAAATTATTAGGAAAATAAAGTACTTATTGAGAAATATACATACACAGATGCAGTTTTTCAGGTGGATATATACAAAGGTATATTTTCAAGGATGTCATTCTGTTATATAGTCATAGGTTAAGTGTTCGTCAGTGTGATGGCTTGGGGATAGAAACGGTCCTTGTGTCTGGTTGTTTTGGTGTACAGTGACCTGTAGCGCCACCCAGAAGGGAGGAGTTTAAACAGTTTGTGTCCAGGGTGTGAGGGGTCTGCAGAAATCTTCTTTGTACAGGTCCTCCAAGGAGGGCAGACTGGCACGATGATTTTTGGTGTAGTCCTAACTGTCTGCTGGAGTCTGTTCCTCTCCTGTTTGGTTGCTGAGCCAAACCAGACAGTGATGGAAGAGCAGAGAACATACTTGATGATTCCTCTGTAGAACTGTAGCAGCTCCTGGGGCAGGTCGAACTTCCTGAGCTGGTGCAGGAAGTACACGCACCATCTTGGTGATGGTGCTGATGTCTGATCATCCTTGATATTTCCACATGTAAGAGCATTTCTCCAAACAGTTTGTACAAACAGCACCACATGATGGATTACCTGCAAAAGTGCATCACTTGCTCAAAATCCTTAGTTTATCTCGCAAAAATAAATACTTGTGTCACTGAGCATGTCAGTGCATCAGAATGACAAGTCCTTGTGTCAAAGTTCATATGAACATGGCAGTCAGAATGCTTAGTCATGTTGTCAGTATAACTGTGTACTCTGGAAGGATTCTTTGTAAACTATGGCACAGGTTTTGATAACATTGATTTAATATGCACAAGGCCACACTTTTTCTGTACGGCAAATATCAGTTTCAGCAGTACACAGTTTCACATTACCCTGGGTGGGAGATTTGTTGAGAAAGATTGGACAGATTCACATTTACTTTTACTGTCATTGTGATACAGAGAAGAAGTGTTTTTATAGCACTGTGGGGCACAAAGAAAAAAAAATGTTAGACATGTAAACGCCCCGTTGACAGAACGTTTGTTCTCCCAACACTTGGCTGCTATCGACCAGTCTCAGCCATTGTATGGCCAGGATTGACAATATGGTCCACAAGTGTGGCCCTTACTTCACTGGGAACATGCTTATGCCCTTTGCCACTTCTGCCCTTTCCTCTGTTTCCCCCTACCCTTCCACCACACAGCCCTATTCCTCTTCTTCCTAGAAGTTGACGCTGTTCCTTTCATAGTTTTTTGTTGTTGTCAGAAACTAACACTGTGTTGTGCTGTATGCTTGCCAATTGAAGGTTCATGAGATATACCTCTGGGCTATTTTACAGTAGAGAACTGGTCGATCTAACACTTCACACATTCCCCTTAGTCAGTGAAAGTCAGTATTCACCTAAGAGCAATTCAACAAATTCCAACACATTTGCAAAAACAGTAGTCTAATAGAGCTGTATAGAAATATGTCTGACAGAGACTAAAGACAACTAGTTCACCCATTTTGCTTGTAATAACTTCTGCAGTGAACTAATGACTAGTTGTTTTGGGAGATCAGACTGTTCAACAGAGAACCATGTAATACATTCTGATCAACATGACATGAACAACTGATCATGTAAGAAACAGTAGAAAATTGTACATGATCATCTGCATGAATGTCCCAAAGAATTTGTAATTGCTAATATGAGAAAGTGCTGATATGATGCACATAAGTGACTGGATGATGTGGAACAAGTAGTTTTGAGAATTTCATTTATGATCTGGGAAATGTACAAAGGAAACTGAGAAAAACTGTAAATGTATCCACATATTTAAGAATATTTTATAAATGATATTGTGAAGTTAACAATACAAGCAGATTTGGTTCATTGTGATGGATGAGCTGTTTTAAATCATTGAAAGTTTCTTTCCACCCCATATGAAAGTTGGTTTTCATTGAAATACAATCAGAAGTCAATAAATAATTAATAAAATGGTCAGTAGTAATGTAAAGTACATATGATTTCAGTGAAATGGATGTAAAAACATGCAGATGCATCTCAACCCAAGTATTGTTTCCTGCTGCCCTTAGTACAGAGGCTGCCAGAATGTCCATTTGAAGAAAAATTTCTTTTTGAGCCATTCATCGTGTGCTCGCTCTGAGACCTTCATTAATCTGCGTGAGGTGAGCACGCGGCTGCGTCTGCCCCCTGGAGAGTACCTCATCGTCCCCTCCACCTTTGAACCCAGTCAAGAGGCTGACTTTGTCCTCAGAGTCTTCACAGAGAAACAATCAGCAACAGAGTATGTATCTTTTACATGTGATTGTAATGTCAGCCTATGTATTTGTAATGTGTAGAGAAGAACATCTCATACTGATATTTGTGTCCATCGCAGGGAACTGGATGATGAAATCTCTGCCGATTTAGGAGATGATGTATGTATAGGTGATACTGTAGGATAAAAGAATATGTTACGTAATACACAATAGGAATACTATTGAATAAATCTGTGCCTTTTTTTTGTTTTCTTACAGGAGGAAATAACTGAAGACGACATTGATGACTCCTTTAGGTCCATGTTCACTCAGCTAGCAGGAGAGGTAGGTTCTGAACAACAGATATGGATTTGTACTTACTAACACTATCACTGTTATAAAATACAGCAACACGGAAGATGTAATTGTAGTATTATTGTGGTACGGTATTACCAGTGGTATTTTGCATAATTTCTCCCTTGTTATAGAATAAGAATAAACTAACTTACTTGAACTTCTGCAGATTTTGATTTTTGGCCTCTGCTTTTGCAGGACATGGAGATTTCTATTCGCGAACTTAGGACCATTCTAAACAGAGTTATCACTCGGCGTAAGTTTTCGATTTATTTAACAATACATAGCTCCTGAAAGGTTTACATATTTATAATACATCTTTTATTGCAGTATGGGATTCCACTGTAGAGTGTACACCATACATTTATCAGCCAGCCTTTTTGTAACCGAGTTAGTGTTGGCCAGACTGTTTCAAGTGAGCGTTTTCTTTTTGCTGTTTCAGACAAAGATCTGAAGACTGATGGTTTCAGTATGGAATCATGTAGGACCATGGTCAACTTG
Source organism: Monopterus albus (assembly GCF_001952655.1). Lineage (NCBI taxonomy): Eukaryota > Metazoa > Chordata > Actinopteri > Synbranchiformes > Synbranchidae > Monopterus > Monopterus albus. Next base: position 4,708,624 of record NW_018127883.1, on the reverse strand, counting down.
ATGGATGTATCCTCTTGAGTTGTCAGGCATGAATAGGTTAAAAACTTTTACATTGATTTTATTACAAAGAAAAACTCATGCTAGTGATTGTCTATGTGTAGCTTCACCCCTTAACATGATGTTTATCAGAAAGATGGTAGTGCCCGTTTAGGGTTGGTGGAGTTTCAGATTCTCTGGAATAAGATCCGCAAATGGCTGGTAAGAATGGGTAAAATAATATTAATGTGAAATGGATATCGTGCACACTTATCTCCTAATATTTATATTGACATTTCTGCCTCTGTGTCTCAGGTCATTTTTAGACAGTTTGACCTTGACAAGTCAGGGGCCATGAGCTCATATGAGATGCGCCTCGCTGTGGAGGCGGCAGGTAATATGCTCCCAAGTATTATTTCCACATTCACGTACAGTACATTCACTCACAGATGAGAAGTGCAGTCTTTTTTAATTGTTTTTGTGTTCCTTTGTAGGGTTTAAACTGAATAACACACTGCATCAGATTTTAGTTGCTCGGTATGCGGAGAACGAGATGATTGACTTTGATAACTTCATCTGCTGCATAGTCAAGCTTGAAGCCATGTTTAGTGAGTAATATTGCTATATACGTTTTTAGAAATAAATGTTTGTACCATATTAGGTATGAATGCAGTAGGATAATAGCACCACTGACAAGATTTCAAATTTTTTTACCAGGGTCTTTCCAACAATTGGACACGGAGGGATCAGGCGTGGCTGAAATGAATCTCACACAGGTGTGTTGTTTAAAAAAAAAAAAAAAAAAAGAGTTTCTGTACATTGTGTCACTCTTTTCTGTGCGTCTGACTTTATGTCTTGCATTGCTAGTGGCTTTACATGACAATGTGTGGGTAAAGTGGACCATCTTCATTGGAGTATAGTGGTATAGTGTCTGCAGAGTGCCATGAACATGGAGCCCTGAAGACCTCTCAGCCTTAGTGACCCTCTGATTTACTAACACATCCCACCTCAGTATAATGTAGGAAGAGTGTTACAGAAAATTGAAGTCCAACCAGGCTTAGTGTCTCCTGACTGAATTTTAGAAGCTATGCAATCCTACACTATGACAGTCACTGTGCCACATACATTTGTAACCTCTGTAAAAGCAGCATGGTTCTGTGCATGACAAATCACTTGCTGGAGTGCATATTGTGATAGTTCATTTTATATTTGTTTTGCTGTCACTATGAATAAGGATAAGTCTGACTTCTTCCTACTCCATTCAAGCATGTACTAGGAATAAGCAAATTGATATTGGATTATGGGTAAAATTATGTGTGTTGTCATATCAACTGTTTTTACATGCTTGAAAGAATAAATCAAATCAAATCAATAAACTAATATATTTTGTGAAGAACAAACATAGATGGGTTTTAATTATGTCAATGTAGTACTTTAGTTCTTAATTTTCTAATCATGCTGTATTTTTCCCATTTTTCCTAATTTTATAACAAAAAATATTGCTATTGCACCTATAGATGGCAGTACAGACCTAATCTAACGCCAGTGTTTTTTTTTTTCCTCTTTCGCACTTGGTACTAAAGTTGAAGTGTTTTATATATTACATATATATTTTTTTAGTTGAAGTCATGTGGCTGACCTTTTAATTTCACTTGCTTTTATTTTGTACCGGATTTTAGTTAGTGATAAATACATGATACTAGTTAACTTTGAATGCCTTATACACGACAGTATAAACAGCTATTGTGAATGTATGTTGTGACTTCAATAAAGATTTCTTTCATGATTTATGCTTTCTTTGTTCACTGTGTGGGTTGGATTCACATTTGGCTGCTCACACTGCACCAGAAACTCCTAATGTATGTGTTTAAAGGTTCTATTTATTGTAAGAATGGAGAGGTATCAAAAAAATGTCAAATATGACTTCATAGACCCTGGTCTATTATATACATTAGGTAGTAACAGAATACTGTATTAAGAGCAACTGTGACAAGGTGTATGCTCATTTAGGGTTTAATGAAGACAACATATACAAGCATAACATATTTGTATACTCCCCAGGTGATGTGAAACACTTTCAATATCACAAATCACAAGTGAATAATGTTATTAAACAAATGAACTTGCAATTGCTAACACTTTAGAGAAGTCCCCCGCCTTTTCACGCAGATGTGTGGGTATAGGGACCCTAATCCTTGTTCCTGTAGGGTTCCCATTGTCTTCAATCAGAACAACATTGTTTGAATCAAAGCGTGGATTCATGCGATCCCCAGGCATTTTATGTCCAACGATAAGGGCTTTCTTCTTCTGCCCTTTGATAGCAAGCAACACTCTATCGCCAACCTTTCCTACGCCATTCTTGGTGTAGACATGGATCACTCTTGGTGGACGGTGATATGGAGTATTTCCAAGAGAGCTGTTATCCACTACACGCACTCTTGTCATTTTCTGAATTGCTGTCACAACAGCGGACACACTGTCAAAACAAAGAGTAAATGGGTCATCTTCAAAATACAGGACCTGCTGGGCCATTACTAAATATCAGTGGTCATGTATTCATGTGGCCGGCTGGGATTGGCTCCAGCAGCACCGTGACCCTGATAGAGAATGAGATGAGATGTATTCATGTGGATGTTAAATGTCAAGCTTTTAAGTCAACAGAGTTGCTATTATCAGTATACAATGCAAACATCACCTTAAAATGACAAAAAACAACAATAAAAGAAGGTATGCATGACACACACACAGTGTAAAATCATGGTCAGCAGGTTGGTTTATCTTGCATATAATTCTGTTAGATCCTCTCCAGAAATGTTTGAAGAAGCTCAGGACTCTAGAGGTTAAGTAATAATTTGTGTACTTTTCAAAAACAATGATTATTACTGTTAGCCTATTATAAACAAGTTAAAATTATTGAAAGAATATCTACTCCCCTTTTACTGAATAATGCAAAGTCTACAAATAATCGAGTGTGCTTACACACTGTAAAAAAAAAAAGAAAGAAACTTGTAGTGATTTCATAAATTCATGCTGGTACATCCACGTCTTTAACTCAGATTTCCCCTACAGCACATAAATGTGAAAACAACAGTTTCAGTGTCAAAAATTTTCACAATGAAGGTCAAGCATCCATTTGAAGTTACATTTTACTAAATGTTGAGTCTAAGGGTGCTTGAATACTTGACTGAGATGCACTGGAGCATGTCAGTGCTCAATCAACGACTGTCCTTAGCTAATATAAATAAATACAAGTATCAAATTAACCCAACCACATCTAAGTTACTTAATGTGTTACTTGCTAATTGACGAGTCTTGAAGGTCATAATTTGGGTTATAAATTTTAACAGAAAAACCTCTCACCTAAAGGGCCTCTGATGAGTTATGAACGAAGTATCTACGAGAAGCCCAGTAAGTGCTCTTGAAAGATGGTGGAAAGCCATGGTTACAGCGAATACCCTATCAGCTAGAGAGAGAAATCATACATGGTTAGCAGCTAAAGCTAAAAGGTCTGCTAATTGTAGCGCTGATAATAGCTAAAAACACATGGTGAGCGGAAAAAGTCACAACAACGGAACAAAAAAAATCAATGGCTTATAGCATAATAAAATAAATATAGGAATATCTATATTAAAAGCATCAAACTCTAAGTATAAAACATCTCTCTTGCTAACATTACCTTTCTACCTCGCTCCATGCAAACGTCAATAGCGTGTCGTCAGAAACACGCGACACGTTTTCGTTCCAAGCTAGCTGAGAAACCAAATGTTTAACATATGAGAAATAAACATTCCTCGCTGCAATTAATAATGTCTTCTTTGGTTTATTAATTGCTGGTAAGGGTCAACCGTTTGTGCTTGTACAAACAAAAATACCTAAAGAAACTGCAGTAAAGGCTACCGTCAATAGTTAGGTTTTTTAATTACATTGCTGTACGTCATAGAAACGCGCAGGAGAAAATGTAGAAATGTGGATCATAGAAACTACACAACGAGGACTTCAGCCCCAGTTTGTGACATGAGAGTCACAAGCTAGGGCTACGAGAACTCTAGAAAGATTTAGGCTAGGGGTGATAATTGAGTGTCGTCTCTCTATACAGTCCTCTTCTATTTAGTTATGCGGTGGGTTCGACTCCGGTTGGACTAGTTAGGTTAGCATTGGTTGTCCAACCGGCTGGCACACACAAACATAGCAGTTAAGACGTCTGTTATTTAGTGATGGGTGAATAATGCCCTTTGCCCTTTGTGTCAAAAACCAAACAAACTACAAACCTTGGGGCCTCAAAGCAGGCATAATCACACCTGATGGTTTGCAAACGTCTGTTCTTCAAGACAGGGACTTAAGTTCTGAGGCACTTCACTGATTTTAATGTTATTGTCTTATATGTGTGCAATAAATCCCCGAGAGGTCCACGTGCTATTATTACATTTGTAATACAATATAACATATTGAATATTAAAAATGATTGTACTAGTGTAGTAACGGTAAGTGGCACTGGTGCGTTTCAACATCATGACTGATATTTATGTATAATTTCATATGAGTCGTAGTGCGATGTGCCATGGGAATTAAATGTATAAAATTACTGATTACATAATGCTTGGTGTCAGATGAGAATTTTGCCATACCTTGGACTGTCTACTGGTTACAATATTGATGCATCACATAGTGGAGCTGCAACTATTCCAAACTAAGTGCTGTGTTTTCTGCGGTACTAGTCACGTTGGAAACTCGGGCGTGATGAGTCACGTGACACTCCTCATTTGATACTTCGTCACAGTGGTTCATAGGAGGGAAACAAACCTTGGAGTTTTAGTGTCATCGGCTCATCTCTTTCCACCATTACTCACAGCTAGACAGTTTGACCGACTAGCTCGATCTCTGTAGTTTTTGTGTTGTGGCCAGGGAGGTTCAGCGAATTTTAATTTAATGCCGACAGTTGTTAAATAACCTTCACCTGTTATTTGCTACATCGAGGTTAGCTAACGTCACCTTTAATGCTGACTGCTGATTTACCTCGCATTAGCTAAGTGTGACAGCTTCTGCCTCTGCTGCGTATCAAAGCACGGTAAGTTGTTTTTGTTATTAATTTACTTTGTATTTATTGGTATTTCTCGGCGTGCTTTGACTTTTCCCTGCTGTTGCGGCAGCTAACCCGTTTGCTACTTTGCTGTCAGAACAATAAACAAGTAAACCCATCCTGGCACCATTAGAGTTAGCTAACTGAGCCAACCTTATTGAGCTCCACCAACAGCAAGTTACGGTCAACAGTAATGTCAGCTAGCTAGCTAGTTTTCATAACTGATGCAAGTTAATTGTATTAAGCAAAGGCAGGTTTGATCATTGTGAGAATTCTTGATCTCTTTTTAAAGTAGCTAAATCGGACAGTCATGATTGTTTCATTATTTGCCATGCTCCAGCCACAGTCCCTAGATTAGGTTTGCCTGCCAACGTTACTGATCATATTCAGCTATTCATTTTGAGCATGAACAGAAGAGTAATTTTAAGATGTTCTCCTCAGTTTGCACTTTAATAATGTTTGGCTGCCTGCTATTGTTAATTACTAGGGCACTAGAATAGGTTTTGACATGCCTTTAGCAGCCATCAAACCACGATGAAGCGCCTGTCAGTGAATGCAGCGCAGTTTACCTTTTACCAGTAACTGTCAACAGCTTCTATCAGTACAGCATTACTCAACTTCTGTCGTTAGACAGTTATGTTACGAATTGAGTGATCAATCTTATTGATTGATGACTACTCATAGCTTGGCTAACAGTTAATGCTTTTCCTTGTGTATGGCCTATAAAGGGATAAACATGAGCTAGCAGCAAGCAGTTTTTCAGCTGTACTGTGATCTGATAACATAAATAATATTGATGGGAAGTGCCAATCACTCATAATTCTGCTCGTATCAGTTTCATAGTCTCACAACCATGACTTCTTATCAAATGCTGAGGGCATTAATGCTTTTCCTACATGAATTGAACATTTTTATTTTTGGATTAATGAATATTTGATTTGATTTGATTTATTCTTTCAAGCATGTAAAACAGTTGATATGACAACACACATAATTTTACACATAATCCAATATCAATTTGCTTATACCTAGTACATGCTTGAATGGAGTAGGAAGAATATGTCTGCACTTAAATTATTCCATAGTTTTACCCCACTTATGGAAATACAAAATCTTTTTTTGGTTGTACGTATAGCATTAATTTTTTAATTTAACTGACCCCTTAAATTGTATCCCCCTTCCCTTTCATTAAATAGTTTTTGAATTCCACCAGGTAATAAATTGTTCCTGGCTTTATACATAAACACTGCAGTCTTATATCCCACTAAATCAAAAAGTTTTAACAATTTAGACTGTATGAAAGCTACATTGGTGTGATCCCTATACCCCATCTTATGCACAATTCTTATCGCTCTTTTTTGTAATATATACAATGGTTGAAGTGAGCTTTTGTATGTATTTCCCCAGTTTTCAACGCCATACTCTAAGTATGGTAGAATCAATGAGGAATACAAAATGCGTAGTGCTTTCCTGTCCAAAATATATCTAACCCTTGCCAATATCGATATATTTTTTGCTATTTTGTTGTGGACGTATCTGCTATGCGATTTCCAGGAGAATTTGTCATCAACTATGACACCTAGAAATTTAATTTCATGTACTCGTTCTATATTAGCTCCCCCAATTTTCAATTGAAGTTCATTGTCTAGTCTGCGATTCCCAAATACCATAAATTTAGTTTTATCCAAATTCAGAGATAGTAAATTACTATCACACCATTTCTTTATCTTCTCAAGTTTCTGTGAAACCCGTCCAGAGAGTTGCTGTAGGTTTTCACCCGATGCCCATACGGTAGTGTCATCAGCAAA
>NW_018127883.1:4660604-4701213 GCF_001952655.1 Monopterus albus | reverse complement strand
CTCAATTGCCCATTTAACCATTGTCATACTGATACCATCACTATCACTGGATGATTTATTACCACATTTGTTCACTATTTTTATAATTTCCTTTTCAACTATTGGCTTCAGAAACACATAGAACACATATTCCTTTCAATTGTATTGTTATTTATAATGACATCTGTACAAATGCTACTTGCTAAACCAGGACCCACATTCACAAAAAACCTATTAAACTTCTCAACTACATCCTCAAATCTGTTGACCGGTGTATCATTGTCCATAAAATATTGAGGGTAGTTACTCCTGCTGGTACTGTTTCTAATCAATTTATTTAATATATTCCAAGTACCTTTCATGTTATTTTTTTATTATCCTCTAATACTTTAGAGTAATATTGTTTCTTACATATCCTCAATAACGCAGTTAATTTGTTCTTATATAACTTATATTTTTCTTCCGCCTTCTTTGATCTGTCCTTTATGAAATCCTTATATAACGCATTCTTCTTTTTACATGCATTCTGTAATCCCTTACTCATCCACGGTTTCCTACTGTAATTCCTCTTGTTTTTATACTGCTTACGAGGACAGTTCCTGTCATATATTTTCATGAATATATTTAAATATTGCTCATTTTGTGGCATCATTCAGTTATTGCGTCTGTAAATGTGAGAAAAGACGAGTACCTATCACAAGCTGAATGAAAAGTGAAGCCTTAAAGTTGCCCGATTAGTCTGACCAACTGCTTAAGTCATGTATTTATAATGACCATGAAACAGATAAATCAGCTTTTCACATTGCTCTAAGACAGACATTAATCAGACTGCAAACCACACATTATGTAGTATTATTACTGTATAACTCAAAAGAAGTCTACTGAATAGCTGCAGCAGTTTGTTGTCTGTTTGATTTATCTCAGCCTAGGCTTTCCTTTAGAATCAGATGACAGGGTGGAATACAGCTCAGTCCTTTTGAAGACAGAATTCGATTTCATAGTAAGATTACCTTTACAGAGAAAAGGCAGTTCACTGAATTTATACAACAGTAAGACATGCTAATGATTTTAGACAAAAAGCTATGCGCACTTGTATTCTATTCAGTGTGATAATCGTTTATCATCTAGCAACATTTTTTATTGTCATCTAATGTCAGTCTTGGTTTGCTCACTTTGGTGTTGAATTTATGAGCTGTCAGTAGAAACATTTTTCACCAACACATACTGAGTAATTACACCTGAATCTATATGAGCAGAGGAAGATATGTCATTTAAACTCCAGCATTTAACTCCTTTTCTCTTCTCTCCTGTGTGAGGTCTTAATTTTACATACATCCTTTGACTCAGTTATGAAATCGCACTCAGATGTCAATATAATCTGTGATAACCAAAATCAGGCATTGAGCACTTGTTAATGATTTACAGGCTAATATCAACAAGGATAATATGTACCAATCAGCATTATCAGACATCAGCATTGTTTGAGCATTCATGCTAAGCTTGATACTGTTGTGAAGCAGAATGCACATACTGCATATTAAAATGAAGAGCAAGTTTGTGAATTCATAAGATGAACATAGCATAAGTGATTCAAAACTATCTTTACATACAGTATTAATACTTTGACATGCAAGTACAGTTTGATTACAGTACATTTGAGCAAATGTATGTGGTAATTTCCAGCTCTTTTTAGGCTGTTCACAAATTCTTTGGTTCTTGTATTCACTGGAAGTGCAAGTGAACATGTTATGTTAATGAAAGTGGAACTCCTTCTGCAGGGAGCGCACCATGGTTTTTCGGGAGAGCTGTTGGCTTGACTTATCCAGTCACATAATCATAAATAACCTACTACGTTAAAGGTTTCTGGGCTTTATTTAGGTTTTAGACTAGTGTAAATGAGTTGAATGTAAGTAATTAACCTTACTGTTGGCATCTAAGTGTGTGTGTGTGTGTGTGTGTGTGTGTGTGTGTGTCCATTCCTCCTTTGATAAATTGAGTTTTATTTTGTGGGAAAGCAAGGTGGAGCATGTCAAGTTGGTGTTGCTTGACAGCTGCTTACATAATAACCCACAGTTTAGATGTATTGAACAAAATCTGTTCAATATTTAACTTCTAAAAACTAAATGAACCATGACTAATATACAAATGGAAAACATTGTAGTTTTAAATGCACAAGGCCATGAATATGTGCTGTTGCTAATTGTGAATGTAAAGCATTAGTGTTGTGCAGTTTCAGAGGTCAATTTCTCCAGTGCATTAAGGTGGAGGTACAGTAAAAAGGTTTGGCTCTGTCTTATTAGCATGTAATAAACATCTTTCTTTTCATTTGTCCTCCTAGACATTCTGTTCTGATAGTTTGTCCAGCTAGAAGCAAAACAATATACTGTGCCTGTTTAAGCTGTGGAACAACTGAGTTTCAATTAGATAGGGTTTTGTTCTCCACCACCTTCATACCCTTAATGTTTAATTCTATTTAGAGAGTGTGTGCCAGACTGATGGTACAATAGCAAACAGCATCAGGTGGAAAGGTGGTACAGCATTTCTGTGCTGCTGAGTCATGCTGTATTCAAATAGTGCTGTAGAAATTGTTGTAAACATTGAAATGATAATAAAATGTAGTTTGCCTAAAATCACTATAAACATTTGGCCGTTTGGCCAGGAAAACTAATAAAAGGCATGACATACAGTCATGTGAAAAAATTAGGACACCCTTTGAAAGCATGTGTATTTTGTAACATGTTTTAATATATGGTTATTTAATCTCAATTTTAACAATACAAAGAGATTCAAGTAATACAACTAAACAATTAAAACTGAAGAAAAGTCTTTTCGAGATCTTCTGTAAATGTAATTCTACAAAAATGCCTATTCTAACAGGAAAAGATAGCACACCCTCACATGTATGCCCTCTTAAAATGGCTCAAATCACACACAGGTATATCACACCAGGTGCACATAATTAGTAGATCGTTACTCAGCATTTTGAATGAGGCTTGCCCTATCTGAACCTCAGACATTTAGTTTGGTGTGCTCCTGACTGTTGAAGTGAGAGTGAGAAGAGCAGACCGCAAGATGCTAAAAGAGGTCTCCAAAAACCCTAAAATGTCATGTCGAGATCTACAGCAGGCTCTGGCTACTGTTGATGTAGAAGTGCATGCCTCTACAATCAGAAAGAGACTGCACAAGTTTAACTTGCATGGGAGGTGTGCAAGGAGGAAACCTTTGCTCTCTAAGAGAAACATCAAGGCCAGACTGACATTTGCCAGAGAGAATGTTGACAAAGACCAGGACTTCTGGAATAATGTTCTTTGGACAGATGAGTCCAAAATTGAATTATTTGGACACCAGAGCAGAGGACATGTTTGGCGTAAACCAAACACAGCATTCCAGGAAAAGAACCTCATACCAACTGTGAAGCATGGAGGTGGAAGTGTCATGGTTTGGGGCTGCTTTGCTGCAGCAGGACCTGGTCAGCTCACCATCATAGAATCCACCATGAATTCTACTGTGTATCAGAAGGTGCTTGAAGAACATGTGAGACCATTGGTTAGAAAATTAAAGCTGAAGCGGAACTGGACCATGCAACATGACAATGACCCAAAACATACTAGTAAATCAACCAAAGACTGGCTGAAAAAGAAGAAATGGAGAGTCCTGGAATGGCCGAGTCAAAGTCCAGACCTGAATCCCATTGAGATGCTGTGGGGTGACTTGAAAAGGGCTGTACATGCAAGAAACCCCTCAAACATCTCACAGCTGAAACAATTCTGCATTGAAGGGTGGGGTAAAATTCCCTCAGACAGATGTCAGAGACTGGTAGATGGCTACAAGAACCGTCTCACTGCAGTTATTTCAGCCAAAGGAGGTAACACTAGCTATTAGGGGCTAGGGTGTGCTATCTTTTTCCTCAGTTAGAATAGGCATTTTTGTAGAATTACATTTACAGAAGATCTCGAAAAGACTTTTCTTCAGTTTTAATTGTTTAGTTGTATTACTTGAATCTCTCTGTATTGTTAAAATTGAGATTAAATAACCATATATTAAAACATGTTACAAAATACACATGCTTTCAAAGGGTGTTCTAATTTTTTCACATGACTAAGTTGTGAACAGAATATCATGACTGTGTAATGCAATACTGTAATAAATACCACCTTAAGCGACTTGTAATTCAGCTCTTGACTCAGCACTATTCTGCCAATCATTTATACACGGGGGACATTTATTGCAGGGCTATTGCATTGCATTTTCAAGTGTTGGGTTGTTCTGTTGAAATGACATTATGACAAATTTTTATATAAACACTGTGTACATTTTAAAGACGGACCATGTCAATGAAGAAAATACAAAACTTTTGACTTCCTGGTATTCACACGAGACTGCAGCCCCAAGAGGCGAGCTTACCGCTACCTAAGTAACATCTATAACTTCAGTGTGTTTGAGATGTACTGCTAAAGTCCTTTCTCAGATGTTGATGTTGAATTTCAAGCAGTTTCACCTGTGGCAGTGGGTCCTGGATGTGCAGCAGTGTTACTGAAGGCACGGGGGGGTATGTTGTGTCTTCTTTGGGTTGAGACCGGTCCATTTGAACCCTGTGCTCTCTATCGGTTTATTGTTCAGCTCTGGCTGCGTCCCTCTCTGCTGATGTCACAGCATTCCCGGGAGCGGATAAATGAGTTAGTGTTGGGGCAGATGAGTAGCATTGTGAATGCTGCTGGTAATGGTGGGTCGAATGGCACACGTAGAGCAGTGCAACTCACCCCACCTATCCAGAACACCTACGTGCCTTCTCCAAGCAGTCTTTTTTTTAATAGGATGAAGATGCTCTGGTTTTCTGTCTCAGCTTCTCAAACAAATATTTTGCTTAAAACTGTACAAACTCTTGTGTTTTGCAAGTGCTGTGCATCTGTAGAGGATGTTGGCTATTTCCAAAGGTTTTTTTTGATATGTCATTAGTTGACTACAGGTATTGAATTGGTGGATATTATTTTATCTAAGCAATACATGCCTTGTTGCCACTCATATTTGCTACAGTGTTCTAATGGTCATCTAAGTCCTGTCTTGTCCAAGGGAGTCAGTGAATGTGTAACCTTAGTGTTACAAGGACTAGTGTATCAGACCTCATTTGTGCTGTGTGCAAGGGCAGGAGGAAGGACTATATGGGCTTACTTAGGATGCTATTGAGGTACATTTCTCATATCACTTATTACCCCTCATAAACAATTCATGCTTTGTCAGTGTTTTTTTCCATCGTTAATCTTTATGTAGCTTGTGAGGTCAGCTGCAGAGACCAGATGGAAGAATGTAAAGTAACAGAATATAAAGATACCCAATGTGTAGCTCATCACCACAGGATACATTTGATTATTCCGACTTGTCAGGGCTAGACACCCTACTTAAGAGTTAAATGACACATTGTAATGTGAAAGGTTTCTCCAACTTTTCAGCAGCTCGTGGCTCTCAGCTTGGGCTGGGTTATATGGAAAAATATGTATTTATTTAAAGTATGTATTTATCATAATTTTTTCATATCAGTCTAACGATAGTTATCACAATATAATTCAAAATGTTATTTCTTGCTGTTTGTTTACTTGACTTTGAAAACAGTGATGCATCAATAATTATAATCCAATAATATAGATGAATGTGATAGTATGTGCCTTTCTGTGTAACGACTGCTTTTACTTTTGGTACTGTATGTTTTGATGCTAATACCAAGCTATAGGTTAGAATCGCCTCCCTTTCTGTGATGTGATCTATCAAAATTCCCCCTTATTGACAGTTTATTAGAGTTTGTCATTTTCCTATCATTTATTTTTTATATCGTTCAGTCCTATTTTCAGCTTATTGCTTTGGTCCTCTGATCCAAATATAGACTGAACATTGGACTCACTGTTCTCAAAGCCCATTACATTTATTGAATTTAGAAAAAAAAGGTTAACTATGTGTCATTGACCCATATAGTGGCCACAAAAAAGGAACAAAGTTTGTCTTTCATGCACTTATTCAATGTCTACAGCAGAATGTGACTGATGACAAGACAGAAATGCCAGACTCAGTAAAAAGGGACAGAAATTGTACATTTCCATGTCTCTCCCTTTCTGTCTCTATACTGGGGGAAGGTACACTTGGCCATTATAGAGAATGCAATAGAAATAATTACCATACTTAGTGTTATAACACTTTTCTCTCTTCTTCACAGGCTGACAGCATGTTGTAGTGAGTGATGTACCGAGTGTTGATCTTAATAATGGCCACCTGGGGGGCTCAAGCATGCTCTGATTCAGAGTGCTCCCCGACAGGGCTGTCCAATGGCACAAACACAAAGGACTACTGTTACTCGGCTCGAATTCGCAGTACAGTGCTCCAGGGCCTGCCTTTTGGTGGCGTACCAACTGTCCTTGCCCTTGACTTTATGTGCTTCTTGGTGAGTCCTGTTGTCAGTGAAATGGAGAATGCAGTTACTACAGCTGATGAGTACATTTTTGCACCAGTTAAAAAATATATCATAATCACCATGAAATACAAGACCTTCAAACTTTCAAAACGGGGAATATAGAGAAATGTGTTTTTAATTACAAAGCACCTTCAAGTTATTCTGTAACTTTTGTTCAGTAGGCTTCTGTAATGCCAGTAAAGGTAATGGAGGTGACTGTCGCTGTTTTTCTTCTTCTTGTAGGTCCTGCTGTTTGTGTTCTCCATCTTGAGAAAATTAGCATGGGACTATGGACGCCTCGCTCTGGTGACTGATGCTGACAGGTAATTAAGAACACACTGGTCCACACTGGACCAATGGTTTCTGACTTGTTATGGGTCATGAAAGCTGTGAAAGTTTGTTAACATCACTGTTTCTACACATGTAAAAAGTGCTGAATACACAGCAAAAATAAGCTATTGTGGCTGGCAGCTCTTACTGGTATGTCTGGCAAATACATATTTTAGCAGTATTTGGTACTTGGTGGATGTTCGTTGACTTTGAGAAATTCTGTGTTCTTGTTTTGAGGGTTTTCCAACAGAAGCATATATCGCAAGGAAGATACGCCAGACAGGAAGTCGGCATCAGCAGTTTTCCTGTTAATGGCAGTAAAGCACTGTGAAACTGTCATGCTTTGTCAATTGTTATTTCATTTGTTCAATTTGAGATAGAAAGACCAGACTGCTGTTGGAATAATCTAGAAATGGAGGAAGAAAAAGCAAATGATTGATTATTAATTTAAATACACCTTTAGACCCATTCCCAGACCACTTTAAAGCCACTGTCTGCATCTGAACCCATGGACTCTAGTTCCGAACTATTATATGATTATATCCTGCCTGATATATTGGGAATGTTTGAGACTGATGTCTGCTCACTGATCAAATAAGGGCTGATTCCACTGCTCCTTCTAATTAAACTGGCACACTATGTGGTGAAACAAAAGCACTGATCCTGTCTGGGAGGGAGGGAGATCACATCACTGTAGACTTCTTTTAACTGTGAACCCTGGAAAGTGCATGACACAATGCTCTATCACCTATATGCCCTTGCTGTGTTTGTGTGATGTTAGAGCTGCACTATTTTTGCAGCTGCGTGTGAGCAGAGAATGGGGCTGTAGCATGGTGGGAGGATGGGAGGGGGGTGCAAGCACAGGACATTTTTATAACAGGAAATGTAGTTTATTGTCTCATGACCCTGTGATTTTCAGCTGTGCTGCCTTGAGATCATTGTCTGTCTCTGTTCTTGTCAATTCTGAAAAGTGAAATGTTAACTTGCTCTGACGCTTGCTAGTTATAGAAATGAAGTATACATTTGATGTATCTGTTGTTCTAATTACATAAGCCACGACTCTCAACTCAAATGAATGAAAGGATTGTTATTCCATAAGACAAACGTGCATTTATGTGGCTAAATAATGTACCAGAATGAAGGGAAACCTTCATTGGTATGCCTGTGGTGTAATATGCTTCCTCAGATTTTCACTGAACCAGCATCCTTACTGGTCAGCAGGGCCATTTCCACTAAACTAAGCTGAATGGCTTTGTTTCTTTTTTTTAGCAGAAGAATGGATCAGTGGTACAGTCGCCTGGATGATCAGGAATAGTATGTTTTCTTTCTGTTTCACAGTCTCACTGCTTTTTGTCTTCTCTTCTTTCCCTTCTCTGTAGTTAACCAAACTCATAACTCTTTTCCATTCTACCCAGGTGCTGTGGGTTTCTGCCTGTTTTTCACTCTTGAAGTTTAGTTTTTCTTTTTTCCTCCAGGCATTACCAAGAGCTATGCTTGTAATTATTCTCCCTCTCCTTGTCACTCTTGTATTTCTGCTGTGGGATGTTCCTGTCCTCTCTCTCACAGTCCTAATCAGATCTGTGTGTGCTCATCTGCGTATTGACCTCTTTATGAAGCACAGACTTCTATGTGAGTCACTGCATGAGTGACGCACACAGGATACTTGCAGGTAGAGGGAAAGCTTCCTCCATCCGTGTTTGTTCATAGACAGGCTCTAACATGGTTCACTCTTACAGTCGCAAGAAAAAAGTAATGGGACTGTTTGCATTTTCTTGGTTTTCTGCATAAATTGGTCATGAAATGTGATCTGATCATCACCATTACAGTATCAACAAAGACCAGTAGAGTCCGAGTTTCCATATTTTCCAGTTCTTATATACTGTATATTAAACCGATATGACCACCCTGGGGAGAGCAATCAAATTAGTATATAGTAGGATTGTAACGATATTTGTAATTTTGTGATATTATGAGGAAAAAAACCTCAGTAATGCTGTTGAATAGTTGATGGTATCTACCAGTTTTTTATGCAAGGTTATTTTACTAGTATGACTGTTTTCTGAGTGTATTTTGCATCTTCTCCCTGTTCTGCTGTGCCAACAGCAGTTTGCTCTCTACTGCCCCCAGTGGTTCAACTGGTCGAGTAGTACAGAACCCAAACACAGGTCAACACAACCACCAGGAAAAGTAAAACCTGCCTAGAGAGTACAAAATCACTGATGTTCCACTGTGAGAATAATTTTTTTTTTCCAGAAGCTCCAGCTGTTGGAAAAGTATTTTATAGAAGGACTGCTGCATTATATTTTTGGTTTTGTAGTTAAACAGTTTAGTCATTCAGTTCTATGACTAGTCATGCCAGGTTTTTGTGCATGTTTAGGCTTGCCTACTTTGTTTTAATAAAGAAGGACAGCAGGAGCACCTTAAGTTAATAAAAAAAGAAACACAGATTTATTATTTAGTAAAGGGCATTTTTAAAGCTGTTTTCCTTCTAACTTTCCTCTAACGATGGTGTACTCAACTTGTGTAAAGTAGGCTCTGTCCTCTTAACATTTTGTGAAATGTGGCTGTAGAGACTGCTCCTGTTGTTGACAGGTTTCCCAGCCCAAATTGTGGGTTCAGCCCACACAGGGTAAAGAGGGGTGAGTCTCTTCAGTCCATTTCAGGGTGTGTGGGTTTTGTGTGGTCAACTTTCCTATACTTGATGGTATTGCCACTTTCCCGACACACAGTGTGCTACCATGCCCTTATGGTTGTTGTATAAATAGCGTGCAAATACTGTGTTCTGTGCTCTGTGCATACAGTATATCCTCTGGCATGACACCTGAGACACCCGCACACTATGAACGCCTCACCTCAGTTTCTAGCTCTGTGGACATGGATCAGAGAGACACGGTAAGTCTGCCAATTATTCTTACAGGATAAATTATGTTGTCCTTTAATGCAGAACATACTGTGTGTTTTATGTGAAAGCTGGTAAAATACCAGTTCTTTGCTGTCTGCTTTCTTAGGGTTTCTGCTCCTGGCTAACCGCCATCTTCCGCATCAAGTGAGTCAGCCTATTGGAGATAAGACAGTGATGCTGATTAAATTGGATTGGATTGGTCTCTGTTTTGAATTGCTTTTAGGTAGTTGACTTTGTCGATGTGTTGTCTCTGTAGGGATGAAGAGGTCAGGGAGAAATGTGGTGAGGATGCAGTGCATTACTTGTCCTTTCAGCGCCACATCATTGGACTGCTGGTAGTGGTGGGAGTGCTCTCTGTGGGCATAATCTTGCCTGTTAATTTCTCGGGAAACCTACTTGGTGAGTTGATTTGAATTTAATGCCAGAAGATTCTTGGAAATTTAGAGAATAATACTTTTTTTTTTTTAATGCTACCTTCTCACCAGTATGTTTGGTTTTTCTGGTATGTGTTATTTCTTTTTGATGATTTTTTTTTTCTTAAGAATTGCGCTTGGATTTTGATACTAGATTTATTTAGTCTGGGGCTGCAACTAACAATTATTTTAATTATTAACTGTAAAAATATTTTTTTAAATATTAATCAGATGCTGTGCATTATTAAACAAAAAATATATTCTTTGTTAAAGAATAGAGTTTTTTACAAAGTGCACAATAGCTGGTCCTTTGCTTTGCTCTGCTGTAACCATGCTCAATACTATCCCACTGTTTCTCAGATGTTTTGATATGCCTCACTGATGTAGTCACCCAGTCGCTGACTCAGCTGTCTCACACAGCTGCATGACTAGACTCAACTAATTGATAATTAAATTTGTTGCCAACTATATTTATCATAGATTTTGATTAGTTTTTGCAGCCCTAATTCAGTCATTTATGCTCAGTGTTAGGGTTATTTATCGGCTACACTAACAGTCACCTAATCATTGATGCTTGTTGGTGCTTTTATTTTTTCAGAAAACAATGCCTATAGTTTTGGTCGAACCACTATAGCAAATTTGGATGCCGAGTGAGTATACTTATGCCTTCACTTTGTTTAGCATATACTGTACTTTGACGCTTTATCTTGAGTCTTTCCAATGCTGCCATTAAATCCTTTTAATCATTTATTTCCCCAGTAATACACTACTGTGGCTGCACACCACCTTTGCATTTTTCTACCTGTTACTGACGGTGTATAGCATGAGACGGCACACCTCCAGGATGCACTATAAGGAGGATGATCTAGTGGGTGGCTTTCAGACAGTGATAATTTTATCCACACTCTTTTCACACACAGGTCTGAATGTTTTTGGTAATGGCATTTCTATTCTCATTTCCATGCAGGTAAAACGCACTTTATTTGTGAATGGAATCTCTAAATACGCAGAGGAAAATGAGATAAAGCAACACTTTGAGTAAGCACTCCTCAGGATCCTTCTCACCAATGTCCTAGCTCAGTGCTTAAATGAAAATAATATTATGTCGTGGCAGTAAGCTTGTGCCAGAACTGTATCAAGGAGTATGAGAACCATGCTTTTTCTTTTTAAAAGCAGCTGTCTTGTCCTGGTGCCTATGGTGGGGATCAAACAATGACATCTATATACTGTATGTGGGTGTCCATAATAGAAACCAGATAAGCAGGATTATACCAGTCTTGTGTCAGGACTGAGTAGGGGGTGTTTGACTCAACAAAATAGTGTTAACCAAAATCTAATCTTTGCTTTTCCTCTGCTTTATAAAGTGCATACCATCTTATACTTTCTGACTCCCTGATCTTCTTTTATAGGCTTGCATATGAAAACTGTGTTGTGCTGGAAGCTCGTATCTGTTACAATGTGGCCAAGCTGATGTATCTTAACTCTGAAAGGTAAAAGTGTTTTTAACTATATACACCTGATGTGTGTGTATATTTGCCATTTCATAATATTTTGGAACATATCAGGAAGTGTTTCATTGTCTCCAGGACCTGGTCTTGTTTTAGTAAAATAATCCTTTTTCAGTCTGACACAGCTGATGTGTTGTATACAGGAAAAAGGCAGAGCGCAGCAAGAAGTTCTTCATGGACTTTCAGGCCAGAGGGCATGTTAGCACCATGATCAACCCAAAGCCTTGTGGGCACCTTTGCTGTTGCATCATCAAAGGCTGTGAGCAGGTCAGACTGAAATGTTTTATTTCAAAAATGACTCGCTCGTAAATCGTCTTACCAGCTGATACTAAACAGCATTTTTGAGGGGAAGATGAGGGAAAACTGCTCTGATGCTTGTCATGTGGAGAAGCATAGCCAAGCAGGGAAAAACAAACAATGTAGAGCCTATAATTACAGGTTTAGCCTGTTGCTATGTCACAGTATCTAACTTGTGGTTTTCTATTCATTGTATTCATGCTTTGATATTGTGTGCCAACCAATGAAACTGATATTTGCTCGTATTATTTAATTGCTAGACAGTTGGTAAGTAATTCCAGAAGGTTTCCAGTATTACAGATGTAAAATGTACTGACGGTAGTGTTGGTTTCTGTGTTCAGTGGTTGTAATATCTTAAATTGTTACCAAACACAAATTATAGTTTGGTTAAATTCAGAGGTGTTCCTAATATTCCAACCCTTTCATGTATGTACCTGGGGAGGACAAAAATATAGACACCTCTAAATATAATGTGGTCCAGTACAACACCACCTTTAATTATGACCTCAATAATGAACATATAATTGAATTTATACATTTATGACAATTTCACCCAAAACTGAAATATTTTCAGCTTCATAAACCCAAATGTTAAGGTGGAAGTACTGCATTGAATTGCATATGAATGTACAGGTGTACCTAATAAAGTGGCCGGTCAGTGTATTTAACCCTGTGTATGGACTGATGCTATTACTGTAAATTAAGGTAATGACTATTTGGCTCAGAGTTGTATTAAAAAATAAAAGTTCTGTTCTTCACAGGAAGAGGCAGTGAGCTACTACACCAAACTGGAAGCACAATTGAAAGATGACTACAATAAGGAGAGAGAGAGGGTCAACAAGAAACCCTTAGGAATGGCCTTTGTCACCTTCCAGAATGAGTCCATGACTGCCATGTAAGTACATATACATGTGGTAAAATAAGTGACTGTGTATTTGTGAATTTGAGTTGACATATTACATGGCTCTTGACCCACTTTAATATCTGTTATTCGTCTGGGTGGATGTTTGCCCCCAGAATTTTGAAGGACTTTAATGCTTGCAAGTGTCAGGGCTGCAACTGTCGCCGAGAGCCCAAGAGCTCTCAGTTCAGCAACAAGCTTCACACACACTACTGGACTGTCAGCTACGCCCCTGATCCACAAAATGTCTACTGGTAAGAACATATGTTCTGTTAATATCACACCGAGAAATAGTTAGCAGTTCACTTTCAAGGGACTTTCTCACACCAGATGATAAATCAGTTTTAGAGCAGCAGTATCTGTTTACTGACCAGCTGTGTCCACAACTGCAGGTCGCCATTCAGCATCAAGCTAACTGCGACATAAACTTTATTCCACAGGGAGCATCTGTCAGTGGGAGGATTCTCCTGGTGGCTGCGCTGCTTTATCATCAACTGTGTCCTCTTCCTCCTCCTCTTCTTCCTCACCACCCCGGCCATCATCATCACCACCATGGACAAGTTCAATGTTACCAGACCAGTGGATAACCTAAATGTGAGCATTCAAACTGTTTAAGCTGCCCTCTGTTTGATTTCATTTAGGACTTATTTGTGGTCAGTTCACCTTGCTGAGTAGACATTAAATGAGAGACTGAAGGAGAAGAAAAATAACTTGTTTATGTTCAGCTGTCTCAAGTCTGAATGCTGTTGCAGAGGCACAGGAATTCACCACTCAGTTTCTTGAAACATGTCCCCATTTTTCTGATCTGTCCTCCAGAGTCCAATCATCACCCAGTTCTTCCCCACCCTTCTGCTGTGGTCCTTCTCCGCCTTACTTCCTACCATTGTCTACTACTCTGCCTTCTTTGAAGCCCACTGGACCCGGTATGGTTTACACTGTTTGCAGTCAGTAGTTCAGGATATTCAGAGTCATGTTGTCCTTATTCCCATTTGAGGTTTAGATTGTTTTTGTGTTTTGCTAGTTTTAAATATGTGTAAATATCTCTTTTGGCTGCACAGGTCAGGAGAGAACAGGACCACAATGCACAAATGCTACACCTTCTTAATCTTCATGGTCCTGCTGCTGCCTTCCTTAGGACTCAGCAGGTATAACATGTTTTGGTTTCCACCATGCCATCAATGAAATATTAAGCTATGCATTAATTCATTTTGGAAGCCTAAATATTTTAGCAGATTTGATTTTTATCTTATACCTCTGCAGTTTGGACGTTTTCTTCCGCTGGCTTTTTGACAAAAGGTTTTTGGACGATGTTAAAGTGAGATTTGAGTAAGTAGCATAATTTTGTGGGCATTTCAGTGCAACTCTAGCACTCAGAGCAATGCTGGACAAGATGAAATGTTTTGTTCTGTAAAGATATACACACCAACTAGGTTTGCTTCTGTAGTAAATCATTTTCACCTTTGTCTTTGCTCCTCAGGTGTGTTTTCCTTCCTGACAATGGCGCCTTCTTTGTGAACTACGTCATTGCATCTGCATTCATTGGTAATGCCATGGATCTACTGAGGATCCCTGGTCTACTCATGTACATGATCCGACTCTGCCTGGCTCGCTCTGCAGCTGAGCGGAAGAACGTCAAGCGGGTTAGTCCCCCCCCCACTTACTAAGATGAAATTATTTATGAATTACATTAGCTTCAGAAACTATCCAGGCCCTCCAATTCTTGCATGCTTTGTTGTAGGTTTATTGTATATTTAGTTTAAAATATAATTTTTGCACATCAATCCATGGTTGATGACAAAGTAAAACATGTTTTTAGAATTTTTTGCAGCCTTACTAAAAATAAAAAATGAAAGTGTATTGTTTAAAAAAAATCTTTAGACCCTTTGCTGTGGTACTCCAAACTGTGGTTGTGGTGTTGTGGTGTGTCTAGAACTTGACTGGGGTCCACCTGTGGCAAATTGAATTCATTGAACTGGGTATACTGTAATTGATGTCTTACATAAGCATCTGTTATGAAACTGAATGGGGAATAAATTGTTTGAGTAGCCAGTGGACAGGATATTATGTGCACATGAACAAGTGAAGTATTAAGTGTGAAAAGAAGAACAAGTGTTTAATGCCATGCGACAAGGGGTATGGTTATATCTGCTATAATTTTCAGTTGGAAAGATTTTTATGCCTTTAAGTATATCTTGGTCGGGTGGAATAGCACTTGAAGTGATTTAATGATGATGTGATAATAACTGACTAGTAAGTATGTTATTTTTATGCTTGATTAATGGTTTAAGTAATTGATTAACTCAAAATGCTAAGTATTTTCCAGCTGTCACATCTCAGATATGAAAATTTGCTTCTCTTCTCTGCCTCCTGGTGGTGCAACTCTCCACTGCCACTGTGCCTTGACTAGTCTTAAATCTGTGCTATGTGTCCAGTGTGTGCTATTTGGTATCAAATAACACAATCTGCATAATGTGGCCACCCAGTCTGCATGTGACTATATAAAATAAATAAATTTAAAAAAGCTTTTTGAAGATAACACTTTGGGTACTGACATGTGGCAAGTCTTTGACAATATTTTTGACTTTTACTTTTTGTAGGTAAACAAGTAATCAGAGAAAGAATACACTTTATATCAGTATGAAAATGGATGTCATTATGTCTTCATAGCATCAAGCTTATGAGTTCCAGTTTGGGGCAGCATATGCCTGGATGATGTGTGTCTTCACTGTGGTCATGACCTACAGCATCACCTGTCCAATCATCGTCCCATTTGGTGAGCTCTGCTGTTTATTACCCCCGCTGGGTTACTGCTCTTTCACATCAAGATATCATGCTGATGAAATGATGGAAAAACATACAGCGGTTCTGTTCTTTATACAGATGCTTATCATCAAGCATAATTTGATTAGTTACACCAATGGTCTTGTCTCCCTTCTCTGCAGGGCTGATGTACATGCTACTGAAACACCTAGCAGACAGGTACAACATGTACTATGCCTATCTGCCATCCAAACTGGACAAGAAGATCCATTCTGGAGCTGTCAACCAAGTAGTGGCTGCTCCTATTCTCTGTCTCTTCTGGCTTCTGTTCTTCTCCACTGTTCGCTCGGGTAAAAAGTGGGCTCCACCTATAAGCCGCTAATGTCCTAACACATTCCCAAATTTACTTGCAGTCCATCTGCCACTTTGGTCTTAATCGTGATAAACAAATGTCCCTCCTCTTTCTTGCCCCAGGGTATTCAGCTGCAACATCCGTGTTCACGTTCGTAGTTTTGATCATCACAATCATTATCTGCCTCTCTCATGTCTGCTTCGGACATTTTAAGTATCTCAGTGCTCACAACTACAAGGTAACAAGATAGTTAATTACTTTTTTTTGCATATTACCTAAGTCTAACTCTCCATGCCAATATTTCAGTGCAGTGTTAAATTCAGCTGCTTATGGTAAATGTATTTTCTGTCCCAGATTGACACCCAGGATGTGGATGGCACGGAGAATGGCCGTCCATTCAGCCCTTCTGCCGTCAATAAAGCAGCGGTATGTATTCAGTCATGTTTATTTAGTATCAATGTGTGTGTGTCAGCATGTAAATGTAGAGGCTGAACATACATTTAAAGCTGAATAAAAGAAAGACAGGTTACACTCTGGCTGCTGTCCATGTGCATCACTGGCTTTGCGGTTAGGTTCCACCTTTTTCATTCCGTCAACAATGTGACAAAAATAGATTTTTTTGCATTTGTGAATTGATTTAGAATCATAGAAGAATCGCAGTTCTAATGTAAATCTTTTTTTCCCCTGCTCCTAATACAGACTAGTAATAATAAAGATTAGAAAATAAAAATAAGGATGTAGCAAAGAGATTTATGCTTTTGGTTTGCTGTTATTTAGATCTAAAATCTAATTATTTGTACATTTTCATTTTAGCTTGACAAACTGGCTCTCAGGCAAACTATTCTTCAGTGTTCATTGAAGGCCCCTATCTGCTCTTTTAAGTGTAGCTGTCAGGTTCATAAAGAGATCAGTCGGCTGTGTGTGATCGTATGTGTGTTAATGTTTTGTTTTGTTTTTTAAATTAAAAATCACATGTACTGCATAACGTATGTTTAGATCAGATCTAGAATTCATTTACATCTCATTAGTGTTTCCATTGTACAAACAGAGAATGTTATCAGCATCTTGTATAACATTATATTGAAAGCAGTGATCAGCAGCACCCAGTTTGATGCCCAGCTTACTCTCGGTAGCTGGACAACAAACTACAATAGCGCAGGACATGTTTGAACCCTAGAAACAACCTTATTGTAAGGAGAACTTGATCTGAATCATAAACTAGCATCTGGACTTTAACATTCTTTTTCAATTCCTTCCCTGCAGCAAATGTACATTGCTCAGGTACTTCAAGACGCAAATTCAGAGGAAGCTGGTTCGGGCAGTGGTGAGGACGATGGCCAGGGGTCCTTGCAAGACGAGGAAATAATCAATGTTGAAAATAGCCTGAACGAGGACTTCCAGTCAGGTGAGGACAGGCTCATTGATAATGAAGTGCGACACTGACCCTGCCCGGAACAGAAAACAGCTCCCTAAGTTAAACACGAGGGGTGCACTGGATATAGAAATTAAACTAGGAACTGAACCAACAGTTCTCCAAAGCATCTCAGCCTCCATCGAGGGACTATACTAACATAAGCACACTGTCTACTAAGGATTTAAATGGATTGTCACTCAAGGTCTCTTGAATTTCCTTGACTGGGTCTCACCCAGCTACATCTTCAGTGTACCTGCATAAGGAAATCTACTCTGACAATGCAAGGGCAGCAACATCCTTCTGCCCTGAAGTAGCTGAGGTGCACCATTAACACTGCACATGGACCCTTTTCAGAAAGACACTAATGCACACAAGAATGTTTTGCCTTGTCTTGTAAGGGGAGTCATTTTCTGTCTGTTTCCTTAACACTATTACACTTCAAAGAGAGGACTTGTCCTATAAGCTCAAGTTTCACCAAGGTACTGTAGCACAGCATGCCTTCAATTTCAAAGGATGGACAGATTTTCCCATAATCTTTTGCCAGTATTGCTAATTGTGTATATTACATGCACCCCCTAAATAAGCAGCTTATGTAAAAGGAAAGCAATCGCTTGTTGTGGGCAGATATGATACCCTCAAAATAGTTCTTCCAATTCTATGAAAGCTTTAAAACCAAAAAAAAAAAAGAAAAATCATTGGTAGTAACACTCCTGGATGGTTTGACACTGTACAGCTACAAAACTCTGGATTTGTAAAATAGGCTTTCTTTTTTGACATATATTTGTTGGCACTGAGTTTTAAATGCTATCAAACATGATACATCTCTTTATTGGGGGAGAAGATTAATTCATACCTTGGCAACACTACACTGATAATGATCTTTTTGGCATTCCATCTCTGAGCCTTTGCTGGGACTGCTGTTGGACTGCTGCTACTGATGCTGCCTCGGGACAATACTGGCACAACTGCTGTAGGAGGACTGAGGCCCAAAAGCCTGTTGATCCTTTTGTGTTGCTCAGAGAATGGAAGGAAAGACCTTTTTTGGGTGTTTCTGGGTCAGTTTCAGATGATACCTTTTGTGACTAGTTCTCTTCATCTTTTGTTTTAACTTGTATCTTTTTGCCCATATGTTTACATCTTTATGTAGAGATTTTGAAATTCAGTGTAGATGGCTACTGATAATTTTACCAATGAGGTATCTATAACTCAGCCCTCTGTCAGGTCTTCTTCAGTGTTAACTTTTATGTAGACACCACATCAGCTACGTAGCATATTGTATATTCCGGTGGTCAGAGCATTGTTAGTTCCCCATTTGCTTGTACTCAGTGCTGACTTGTGGATTGTCTTACTCAAAAAGCGAAATTTTAGTGATAAGATATTAAATCTTGGGCTAGAATGCACAAGAGCATTCAGCAGTTACACCAGTGGATGAGGCCCAGACAATTTATAAATCTATAAATAAATTTACAATTCATCATAGTTATATTCAGACTATTATGATGCTTACTGAGTTGTAATCCCCCAAAGCTGTACATTCCCTTTGCAGATCCAGTTCTGAGCCTCATCAGGCCTCCATCGGAGCAATAGTAATATGAACTACAGCTCCACACCTAATATAATCTGCATGTTTCATAATCAACATATTCCTGTTCTGCCTCAGCCACATGAAGCAGCTTTTCTTGTATCAGACTAAAAGATGCACCTTAACAAAATGAACACTACAAAATTTCAGATGCAGTACCCACACAGTTACAGCCAGGATTGATCAAGCTTCTTGTTTCTTCCTAAGTCAAGACAACACTGAGCTGCCCCATCAAATATATATAAAAAAATTAATAAAAATTGTTAGTAATGCAAGGCAAAGTGCTGCAGACAGATACTACATTCTGTCACTGTGGGCCAGTTGTTATTGAACCATAAAAGAAAGTGGTTTATTATCCAGTTGCTCAGCGAGCCACTGTGGCACATGTGCACTAATCTCACTTTCACTTATATGATTGACAAAGAAGGTACGCCTCCTGTGGCAGTGATGACAACAGTGGTGAACCTAAAGTGTTTTCATAATTTCTCCATGTTTTTTTTTCTTTCTTTTTTTTTAGCACCACATATTATTATGGTACTAACAAGATAATTGTTTGACACCACTGAGTCTGGTGCCCTTCTCTTCATGATGAGGTGATTTTATTTTTTATACTTCATTTTATACCTCTGAGATGTCTTGAAATATCTGAATGTGTCCTGTCCAAATAACACAAGCTATACTGCCCAGCTCTGAGGGAGATGCATAAATTTCTCATCTTTTCTAACCACTTCTGTTCTTAAATGCTGAATGTAGGTTATCCCCACAACTCTTGGTGAGATAAAAGTGGGTAAATTAATAGTGTGATTGCTGTATTTAAACAGCATCAGAAGGATGGTTCACTAGCTAACTGGAAATGGAAAGTTTTACACTGTAACAACACTTGGCAGTGTCTAGATCTGTCATTTCTGAGTTCACACCCACATTTGACAGTCTGATGGTTGCAATGAGTCCCAGAAGCCTTTTGCTAATTCCAAGTCTAAGAGTCACATGATGATGAATTATTTTATTTTAGACTGTCTTCATAAAATCTGCATACAGTAGATAGCCGGACTCAATGGAAATGAGTGGATAGTTTTTATAAACAAACAGAAGTTCTCAGCCTGTTTCTGCATTGTATTCAGAATGGGTAGTAAAATGTCTTCGTCTCAAAACTACACAATCAGAGTTGTTTGTTTATGTGTGTCTGTGTGTGGTACCTTTGTATTGTTTTACTTTTTTTCTAAGCTGGAAGAGTAAAAATAGCAAGTCTCAGTATTACACTCTTTATCATTCTTCCCAAAGGGCTATCTGTACAATAAACGTACAGTATTGTCTATTCAAACTGTGACTTGTCTCTGCCAATCAAACTTCACACAGGGACATCAGCTATAACATTTTCTAGTTTCAGACTCATTCACAATTTGTTTATTTTTCCTGTTTCAGCAGCATATTAACTTCCTTTTGTGGAGTGCATTATGTTACAAGAGTCAAAAACCAGCCGTATTTACTTTGAGCAAACCTTCAAGTGTCAATTATGATCTATAGTGTAAGCGCAATTCAAACTCAGGCCACTCCCTCCCTGATGATAGCATGGAGAATTAATTTGGCACACAAATTGCCCACTTATGACCCCTCTAATCTGGTTGGTATGTCTCTTGATTGTAAACACCTTTCCGCAATCTTGTTTATGAATCATGAAGAGGTGGAATAATTCGCTAAAAGAAACACGAAGCTTGAGGGGGGGGAATGCTGTAGTAGAATTGTTTTTGTCCTGTTAACCATCTTGCAACTACTCGGTTTTATGTGACCAGAGGCCTCTTTTTGGGGGCCGAACCAGATGTTGTTACCCACTGACTTAAATTAAACTGCATGGATGAGTGATGGCAGAGGTAACACTTCTGGTGGCTGGCGTAGGCCGTGTGTTTTAGGGGGGAAAGACAATGGAGGCAGATGATGGGAGGGCCGAGGGCTAACCCGAGGGGTGGGGCAGTTCTCAGAGCCCGACAGCAGGCGCCGCTGCTCCAGCTGCTGAGGAGGGAAATCCTGTTGCGTGCAACAGCGCAGGGAGACAGAGGCGCGGACGTGGAAGAGCAGAATGGCAGCTGTTAATGAAACACAGCGACACCGTGAGAACAAGACGCTGAGCTTTCACTAACACCGAACTCTAAAATCTAGCACAAGCTACTGGCAACTCGACTCACTTCACCGCGTGTGTCAGACAAAGTCGTCATGGACGGGGGCCTGGCTGTTACTTTATTATCGGTTGCGATGTTTGTCGGTTGTTTTTTACTTGGATTCATTCCACTGTTGTTCACACTTTCTGAGGTAAGTTTGAGTTTTTTCTTATTTTGATGTCCTCCATGAAATGGGCGAACACTCATTAGATTATTCAGTCACGAGGCAAAATAGTTGAGTAATGGCATCAAACTTAATTTTAATCTGCGGTGTTTTATCTTTCCCTCCGTGACTTGGACATCTTTGTTTCTGTATACAGTACTATTACAGTACTGAGCCAGCTCGCAGGACTATTGCTTATTATGAATATCTGAGAAATCTCCAGCTGTGTTGTCTGTCAGATGAGACCCGCTGATCCACTGAAAACGTGTTGATTTCTAGCGAAGCCTTCGCTTCGTCTCCATCCTGGGGGCAGGACTCCTGTGCGGGACAGCACTGGCCATCACCATCCCAGAGGGAGTGGGCTTACTGGAAGAGTCATGGAGAGGTGAGCAGGGTGTCTTACCCATGCCCAAATGGCAACATGAAAATGAACTGGGGTCATACTCATGTAGCTCTGTATGCATCCTGAGTGTCTTGCCTACTGATCAGAAAGTCTGATCAGTAGGCAAGTGTGTACCACAGGTGTACCCACGAAATGTACACCGGTGTTTGTAGCTATCTGAAAAGAATGATGAAGCACATGGGGATAAAAGCAGCTCAGTAATCTAAATGTGATGTGTGCATCTGTGCCTCAGTGTCTTTTATGTGGATTTGATCAAAAGCATATCCTGGCCTTCATCTTCTCTCTGCAGTGTCCTCCTGCTCCTCTGATGCACCATCTGGTCTGAATGCCAGCGAGACAAATACGTTGACAGAGAGAGGTCCTTCACCACCTCGCTTTTTCATCGGGGTGGCTTTAACTCTTGGGTTCATCTTCATGTTTGTAGTGGATCAGATCGGAAGCTACCTTTCCATGCGGGGCAAGTTGAGAGAACCCTCGGCTGCGTTATGTAGATTGTCTACTTTACAAACATTTGTGACCGCAACATCTTCAATGTCTCGTTTCAGATCAAGCAACTTGTTTGTCTAATAGAGTCGGCATCACAGCAACTCTGGGGCTGGTTATTCACGCTGCAGGTACATACGCAACAAAACATTTACCATACATTTCTGTTTACTTGTGTTTGCCCAGTTTACACTATATGTTTCAAAGAATTTCAGACCACACACATGGAAAGTTCCCAACAAAGCGCTGGAGTTATTAATGTCCTCGTGATTATTTCATTGGTTCATTTTTGTGTTTCAAATTACTTCATTTTGCTGACTCCTTAGCATAACCTGGGGGCTTCAGCTCGGTTCAGACTAACTTCAGATGTATTATCCCAGGTGGGAAATTTGCCATGCAGTGTGGCAAAAATGGACACAAACAAGACTCTTCCATCAGTTTGATGTGATATGCAATCCGCTGAAGCACAAACATCAGTTGAACAAGTAGACAGTGCCACCATTAACAAGATTTTTCTTTGCATATACATAGCTGATGGATTTGCTCTGGGTGCCGCTGTGGCCTCGGGTCAAGTGACAGTGCAAGTCATAGTCTTTTTAGCAGTTATTCTACACAAGGTGAGGCTCCCCGAAAGGACGTTTCAATCAAATACACAACAGTGCTGATCACGAATGAGATGTAATAGTGCTGATAAAAAGTCCTGACGATCTTACTCATCTCCTACAGGCACCTGCTGCTTTTGGCTTGGTCTCCTTTCTGATGCACGCAGGCCTTGAAAAGAAGAACATTCAGGAACATTTACTGGCTTTTTCAGCTGCATCACCTATAGTAGCTATCGCCTCTTACTTCATCATCCATTCAGTAAGAAATCACAGACTACCATTTAGGGTCTGTCAAATATAAGATGATGTCAGTGATTATACCACTTCAATTCTGTATTATTTGATCTGGTGTGTGTGTGTGTGTGTGTGTGTGTGTGCGCGCGCAGTCTGGCAGTTCATCTCACAATCAGCTTAGTGCAACAGGTGTGGGGATGCTCCTCTCAGCCGGGACTTTCCTCTATGTAGCCACAGTGCATGTTCTTCCAGAGATCAGCAGCAGCAGGACAGGCCAACCCTCCTCAGACCTCCAGCAGCACACTGGAGCAGAGACCCACCAGCTACACTACCTGGGGTTTCTGGAGAGCGCCACTCTCATCCTGGGGGTCGGGCTCCCAATGGTGCTGGCTCTTTGGCTCAGTGACGACTGAGGAAGGAATGTCAGGGGTTTTAAGTTAATTGCAAAGCACAGTGCTCTGCTGCCACACCTGAAAAGAAAGCTGAGCACCTGTCTAAAGTACTGAACAGTGTAACGTCAATGATGGGGCAGATAAAATGTGCCTTGCTGTGTTTTGATATCGGTGAAAAGTTCCTTTGAGCTATTGTTTATGTATCAAGAACTTTCCAGTGGGTATAAAAAATTTGATAACTAATATGTTGCCCCTTAGGAGACTGAGTTTCATTCCAAGAAAGCAAAAAGGACACAGTTTGTTGCCAAGGCTCTCTGAGGGGACAAGCCAAGTTCAGTGGTGAAATCCCAGTAACTTGATACAGATTTATAGGAACAAACAAATCATTTCATGCTGTCTACTACCCAGACAATTAGAGATCTAGGTTGTGAATTTTTGTCATGTCATTAAACACAGAATAGTACAATTTACCAATGCACAGGATGTGAAGTTTTTGTGGGGTGGCTACAGCAGGTGCTGTAAAAATCTGCAGTTACCAAGTGGGTTCTTCTAATCACAGCTACTTCATTGAATTTATATTTAAGAATTCAGCTTCTCTATTTATCAATGATGCCTCCTGCTTTTCTCTCAGGTGATTCTTTAGTGTACAGACATGGTAAACAGAACCGTGTCTGCTCGTGTTCTGATGCCCTGTTCAATTGCTTATTGTTTTACTCTATACTTTTCCCCACTGAACATGTTTTTGATTGCAGAGGTAAACTAATGCTAATTTATGTTTAATGCATCATGCTGCACCTGTCTTACAGCTGGACATAGGTAGATGTGCTAAGCAAATCCATGCCAAAGTTAAATACAGATATAGAAACAAAATATCAGAATTATGACAGGTTACACTTTAAAATATGATTTATTAATAAAACACAATTAAGTACTATAAACTTATAAAACACCTCAATCATCTAGGGTCTTCTGCTCCCTGTCTTGTTCCCTTTCATCCTCCTCCGTGTAGCCTTCGTGACCTCTCTCCCTCCATTCAGGGAGGCAGAAGGTATCTTTTCTCCTGCCCCCTGACTTCCTCTTGGTCACTCATCTAATCCCTATCTCACCAGCAGCACAGGGCTGTTATGCTATATTGTGTCATGTTGGCTCATGCAGTACAAACAGCTTGATTCAATGCATGTGTTAAACTGTTTACAGCTCTTAGACAAATGCAACCTGACATGAGGGGTCACAACAAGAT
Source organism: Monopterus albus (assembly GCF_001952655.1). Taxonomy (NCBI): domain Eukaryota; kingdom Metazoa; phylum Chordata; class Actinopteri; order Synbranchiformes; family Synbranchidae; genus Monopterus; species Monopterus albus. The sequence continues at coordinate 4,676,669 of NW_018127883.1, read as the reverse complement.
GTTGCTTAATTTTATGAGGTCACATTCCAAAAATTGTTAGAAACCACTGTTGTAAAGCACTGCACAGTGTTTGTTACCCTGATGGGAGATCACCTTAAGGTCAGGCAGGGCTCTACAGTTTCATTACAAACTTTTATAAAGTTAAAACCTTTTAACTTAGAAAATGGAAAATATATGGCACAATCCTATGGACTCAAACTATGCAGTTCTATCCAATACGACTGTAACTTTGTGAGTCATTACACCCAGAAAAAATGACATCTGTTAATCTACATAGGCCCCTTTTGGCTAGAAACGTTTAGCCCTGTGTATTTTAGTCCTGGCTTCCCCCTCCAGCAGCAGCTGGTTATAACGTGTTCACATACTTGTGTGGCATATCCTCTACATTTTTAAATTGCTGATATGAGCTATGTTTTTCTGTATTGTTTTTAGAACTGTCACTTATTTTAACTGCAAGTCCTCGTCTAAGCAGCTCTGGATGAGCACATCAGCTGATGCAAGCATTGCATTTATGTCTGAGAGGAAGCGCTCATGTGAAGAGTCTTTCTGATGTCAGAAGTCATTTCTTTCATAGTTTCATGCTGCTCATGGTGGCAGTCAGCTGAGCTTCCAGAGCCATCTGATCAAAGGTCCGACTGTGTGTCTGCTCTCTCACTCTCTCTCTCATGTGAAAGGAGGCCCGAGCCAGCCTCTGTGCCTCTTCCTGTATCTGCTCTTGTTGTTGCCGCAGTCTCTCCCTCCTCCAGTCCTTCATAGAGATGTAGCTTTCTCTGACCTTCCTCATTGCCTCCTCCTCTCTCTGCAGCTTCTCTCTGAGCCTCTGGTGGGAGATCTGTCTGTGTTTGTTGTGTTGCTGTGTCTGCTGAGCTCGGTTCCTGTGCCGGGCTGAAGCGTACAGGGCAGCTCTCTCCATGCGATGCTGGCTGAGTTGGACCAGGATCTGTTTGCTTGCGAGCTGCTGGATGCTTTGCAGCTTAGCCCTCAGCTGGACTCTCTGAATCTGCTCCTCCTCTTGGGCTGCCTGCCCCTGCAACTCCCTTAACTGTGCGTCTACAGCCTGGGCATGTTTCTTGCAGGAGTGTTGCAGCTTCTGTTTGAGAGTGCTCCTCTTCTGTGCCTCTGCTTCCTCCATCTGTTGATCTACCTGCTTTTTCAGCTTTTTTTTCCCTGTGATTTTGCTCCTGCAGCCTCTTCCTTTCCTTTTTATCCTGCAACACTTTGCTCCTCTTGGCCTTCTGCTCTCTGTCTACTGCTACCTGCCTCTCCTTCTCTTGATTCCTTTTGTCCACCTCGTTCTTCTCTCTCAGCAGCTTATCTTGGTAGTGTTTGCGTCTCTCTGCTTCTTTCTGTGCAGCCTCTATCTTTTCTCTGTGTTGTGCCTCCACCTCTTCTTTCTCCCTCCTCCTGTGGTCTTCTTGCAGCAGCACCTTCTGCTTGACTTGTCTCACTTTCCCTTTCTGCTGATGTTCCTTCAGCCTCTGGTGAGCCTCCAGCTCCTCGTGCCAGCATTGCTTACTCTGCTTCAGCTTCTTCCTTCTCTTTTTCTCATACTGAGCCCACTGGGCCTCCTTATGCCTGTGGGGCTCCTGTCGTTCCTGTTCCTCCTGCTGACAGAGCTTCAGGCAAGCCTGCTCCTCCTGCTGCTTCACCAGCATGAGAGCTGTTATCTTCCTGTCTCTCTCTGACAGTGTGACACACATCTCTTTGTTGATGTCCTTGGTGAGCCTCTCAAGTTTCATCTGGGTATTTGGGGAGTGTCTGAAGTCGCTGCAGACTGTACCCCTGTCTGCATCTCTGTTACCAGTAGCAGAACATGAGGACCTGCTCACAGATTCCCCTTTAAGGCAGAGATCTGCATATGGGTTAGACCCTGTTGTCTGACTCTCCACTGAGTGGTTGTTCAGTTTGGTTACAGGCACCTCTTCCAGGCCTGAGATTTTATCACTGTCTGGCCACTTGTCCCCAGCCGCCTGGATAATCCTCTCCCTCTCCTTTTGGCACATTTGTAAAAGCTTCGTTCTCTCCCTTTTGTAGGACTCATGTATAACTTGCACCGTCTCAAAGGGCACATCACGCTGTTCTGCAATCAGCTCGCTTAGTGATTTAACCAGAAGTTGAACAGGTTTGATGCCGAGCCGTGCACAAGAATGCAGTGAGCGTGGGCTCGTTAAAACATATCGACTCCTCTCTGCTTCGGCCGAGTTAAGGTTATTCAGGTCCAAACAAAGCACAGAAGATGTGGACCTTAGCTCCCCCATGATAAAATAACAGTTACATTACCTGAATGCAAAAATTAAGTACTCAAACTCGCTCTTGTCCCCTGTGCTCCTGCACATTCCGAGAGGTCATTAAGGGATTACTACTGCGTCTTTCCAGGAAATCTGCCCTAAATCTCCTGTCACTGTCTCAGGCTCAGCTGTAAAATGACACATAGGAAAATCGAGGATGGAAATGTTTCTTTGTCATATTTAAAGACAGATTTATTTAGCTTTACAAATCTAAAAAAAAAATCTTTGAATAAAATATAGCACAGTAGAATGTAATAGTTAATCTAAATTTTTGCTAGTAGCCAACTATGACTTAGAATTTATCAAGCAGCCTAATACATTAGCTATACTTTGCCACATGAAGCCTACATGTAGCGTATTACAAAGCGTAATGAACACGTTTAATAAGTTAAAATGTAATAAGCAATGTATTGATAAACAGGAAATCAAAGGCCATAGTGACAAATAGTTTAGAGAAACCAAAAGGGAACAGTTTTACATTTTTTAAGCTTTAAAGCTTTATTTTAAAGTTAAGTGCAACTTACCTGTTATGCAATTATTTTAAGCTGCAGTACTCTCTACGTTCAAGTAAACATGTTTTACCTTCTTTTAATACAAGAGAAAATAAACACATAAAACGTTTAACAACAAAACTAACCACTTGTATTGTGCCATTGTAAAGAAGCATAAAAATAAGCCTTTTAACAGCAACAGCTCGTGCTAGACGGCTTGCACTGACACAGGGGCGCTTCTGGTTACTATGACAACAAACAAAGAAAATAAAACAAAGAGCGGCTCTCTCGCGCCCAGATACTTCTACACAATTACTAGTGCGCCATCTACCGGTCAACGTGTTTTCACTATCGCCCTGAAGTTGGTTTCACATTCGTCAGACGATCGGCCATCCAATATTTTCAAGATATAGAATTAATAATATTAGTAATAATAATAAATTTGAAACCTCACAGGGTTGCCATAAATAAATAAATATAGTAAATACAATTATTACAAGCATGCAGCTTTTCACATGTATGGACAGACTTGCCTATGTAGTCAATCTGATAAACACAGTAGCAGTAGTAGTATGTGATAACCATCACACAGTAAATTTTAACACAAGCTATTTATGACAATCTATCCAGTGGAATAACTGAATGCTTAGCTTATCAATTGTAATAGACCTATATTAACAATGATTATATTGTATTTTTTATTGTTTTTGTTTCCACTGTTGCAACCTTTATCCTTCTCCTCTGTCATTTATTCACTCTCTGAAATAAAATAAATTGTTTTAAATATCTGACAGTGCATCAAGCAGTAGGCTCAAACCTGCTTAGTAGGTTAGAGGGCTAGGAGTAGTCTGCTGTGTTTAACGCAGTGCCTTTGCTGGATGATGTCACCATATGGTGCTGCAAAAGTTTAAGCAGATCAAACCTTTTGCTGCATTGGGTTGTTTTGTCAGAGCCTCTGCAGTGAATGAAATCCCCAATAGCAATGAATGGAGAGAGCTGTGGTTTTTCACAGCTTTGAAACTCTGTAAGTGCGGCCTTGTGGCTCCCGGTATATTTAGTGTGTTTAACTTGAGCACGAAGGGTGCCTTTGTTTTATGTTCCACAAACCATGAGTGAGTGAGTGAGTGGTTGGTTGATAGGAGGTGGCAGGTCTGGTGTCATGGTGCAAGGACAATAATCTCAGGCTCAACACGAACAAGACGAAGGAGATGATAGTGAGCATGAAGGAGAGGAGACCTCATCGGCCACTGTTCATCCAGGGGATCGAAGTGGAGAGGGTGAGCAGCTTCAAATACCTGGGTGTCCACATCAATGAGGACCTCACCTGGACACTTAACACCACACAGCTGGTCAAGAAGGCCCAACAGCGGCTGTACTTCCTGGGGAGGCTGAGGAGGTTTGGCATGTCGCCTAGGATCCTTTGCAACTTCTACAGCTGCATCATTTTGTGTTACTTATTTATCTACTTTATATTTCATTTGTATTTTGTGGCATTCATGTGGATGGCAAAGTAAGAATTTCATTGTACAGGGAAACACGTTTCCTAACTGTGCATATGACAAATAAACACTTTGAACTTTGACCTGATAGTCGTTCTGTGACTGGATGCAGTGGTTATCTTACTGAAAGTTATTTTCTTTATTCCTTGCTCTTCTGTACTTTTATTGCATTCAGATTTTTTTATTAAAGTAAAACAACACTTATTATTGTTGTTGAAGAATTCTACATTTCACTTTTGGTTTCCTTTTGAATAGGAAAAGAGCAATGCAAAGCTAACTTCTTCGTCTTCCAGATTAGTGAAATGCTCCGGCGCGTCCTGCATCTGTTTGCTACACAGGTAACTTGTTGAAGTTGAAAGGAAAAAAAAACCTCATAGATTCACTTAAGAAGCAGAGCATATAATACGTTCACCTTTAGGGTGGCTAAGACAGAGAGTCTGAGGTTTTTAATAGATTCATGGTTTTAATGTTCAACCAAGTTACTAGCACAACTGATTTTGCTAGCTAGCATCGGCTACCGTTGGCTCAGACGAGATTGTAAACTGTTCAGAATTTCCGTGTTTGCGCTGGTGACCCGGCAGAAGTTTGTTTCTATGGTGTTAGCGGAGCAATGTTTTCTGTTTTGCTTAGATAATTTAGCTGCAATCGAATGTTGTTCGCAGTGCTCCGCTTAGCTTTAATATTACGTTAGCTTTAGAGATAACGCTAACGTTAAGTATGAATACCGTTAAGCAGTCGTTTTACGTTAATGTGGTATAATCATAATCACATCAAGTATGAATACCGTTAAGCAGTCGTTTACGTTAATGTGATATAATCCTAATCACATTGCGCTATTCGTCTTTTACGTTACCTGATACATGGGACATTTTGTGCTTGACCGACTTTGAACATGCGATGGAGTAGCGGATTATTATCTTGACTTTTTCGACGTCCTTGGCTAAACTTTGTAAACCGGCGAATGTTTGTCGCTGTAAAATTAGAAACAGTGGACAACTTTATCCCGAATCACATCATCTGTATGGGCTATTTAGTCTTCAAGAATTGTTTTCAGAAGGTAGATAATCAGCTTTAACATTAACAGAAACCAGTTGTTTACAACGTTGTTTGACCTGTTAATGTCAGCGTGTTTCCTTATTATAAGGCACAATTCACTCACTAAGTAGCCATGAAGAGAGTCAGAACCAGTGGCGACAACGAGGCTCCCCGGCAGAATGGCTATGCAGGCCGAGGGAGAGGAGAGCAGCAGCAAAATGACGGGGATGATGGAGACGGTGCCTTCGGCCCAGCTGACCTGCAGGACGACGAGGGTGACCCGAGCCTCAGGAGAGAAATCCGGAGCAAGTACAGAGACCTCATCAACTCAGTGCAACGTAAGATGAAGAGATGGGATGAGCTGGCAACTGATGTTGTTGTTTGTTGACAAGTCTCTGATGTCTGACCTTTTTGTCTTTTATATGTTTTAGAGAATCGAGAAGATATGCTGAGTCCTTCTAACAACAAACTCACAGAGGTTTTAGAACAGGCAAACAAGCTGTTTAAAGATGGTAGGTGTGATACAGTCACAGAAGTTTTGAATTTGGGCTGCAGGGTTGTGTATTCAGTAGTCTCATGGTGAGCTATAGTGCTACGCATAAAAGATCTCAATCAGAGCAAATTCTTAAAAGGTGATTTTCTAAATCTTGGTTATTTCCATAAGTACCGGAGACTAAACCAATAATGAACGTTGTGTACTTGGCATAATGCCCTTGAACCTAGTTTAGTTTAATTTCGTCTGTGCCGTAGCTCTTCAGTGCTGTTCAGATAACTATTTTTGGACAACATATCAGCCACCTGTAGTCTGGTCAGTTTGAGTTCACTGTTTTTCCTTGTAGTTCGGCAGGCGAGGGAAGCGGCTCTGGATGCCCAGCTTCTTGTTGTGGCTACAGACCTGGGAAAGGAGAAAGCCAGCCAACTGTTTGTTGAGGGCACCGCTTTTGACCCCACTGCTTTTGCTGAGCATCTGGTGAATATTGATATTATCTGTGCACAAAATGCCTGCATGCATAACATATCACAGTGAAACTGCATATAGAGAGCATTGGTTGAGGAACACAGATGTGCACTACTAAGGTGGCCCAGTGACAGGGGAAAGTGTCTTGTGACTAGAATGAAGATCTGAAGTCGCACTACTGTAGATGATGTATACCAGATGGAAATGCTCCCCCATTCATTTAACTGAACAGAAGCAGTTATATCTGCTGTGTAAATACATAACACAGGTGCTATGTATCATTTAAGACAAAAAAAAAAACAACTTTCCAACTACAGTAACCAAAAATAAGCATTGTATCGTAATGGAGAACCCCTTAAGGATCTTACCTAAATGTCAGTTTCTTGAATAATCCCAGTGTCTTGCAGTCTTAAATTATTACAGTATTAAATTATTTTATTGGCTGTTGAAACCAAAAGAGAAAAAATAGCAACATAATAAATATATAATCCTATATAATGTAGAAAATTGTAATACTTTTGCAAGCACCAGGGCTTCCTACATTGCATTGCTTATGCGGACATGTCTCTGCCTGTCTGACAGCTGTCCTTCATGGGTCTTAATCGCCTAGAAGATGGGGAGGATGCAGCAGAATGGGGGTGGAGCTGACGGCTACCTGCCACAGGATGCCTGGCACAGAGTGGCCAGGAAAGCAGAGTGCTGTTTCAGTACAGCACCCTCCTTCCACTACATGTGAGTGCCTCAGCACTTTCTGTGCCAGCTTTCACTTAAGTGCATTTGTTTGTAAAAAGGCACAGTCATGGTGCTGTAGTGTCCCCAATAAACTACATATTATTAATCAAATTCAACACTGAAAGATCAGAGAGGGTGCACATTAAGCCTACAATTTAAAAACTGTTAAAATGGGTTTGTTATTACTATTGTTTTCAGGTAAATGATCACATTTTTCCTAGTTTATTATTATTCCCCAGCAGTATTTTCTATCTCTGACTTCTTCAATCCTGTGGCTCCTTTTACCAGGATGGGTTCCTTCCATGCAGAGCCTCCTCCTCCAAAGCAAAGGATAGAGCGGCAAAGGAAAGCACCCACCAAGGAAGCCAAAAGGATAATGCCTACTCAGGTAGCTCTGCTTATACTTTTATGGCTCTACTTGTCTACATGTAATGTAAATGCCTTTGGAAGCAGATACCAGAAGGACTAATGTGTCAGATAATTAAGAAAATGTTTTGATATCCAAGATACTTGCTGCATCACAATAATGTTATTTTGCAGCTGAAGAAAATGGAAGAGTCTCATCAAGAAGCGACAGAGAAAGAGGTGGAAAGGGTCCTGGGACACCTGAAACGTTACTACCAAGATGATCGTGGGTTTTAAGTTAACCTCACATACTGTATATGAAAATTCATCATTGTATATAGTTTTGAATATATTGTAAATCTGTCATGGGCTATTGTGTGTCTGCTCCGTTCACAGCAGAATCACCAATATATTACTACGAGTTTGTCATTGACCCCAACTCGTTTTCCCGGACAGTAGAGAACATTTTCCACACGTCTTTTCTCATCAGGGTGAGCTGCCTGTGCTAAAGTGTTTTTATACTGACCTTGTCTGCACTTTAGTGAGTCTTAATCGTGTGATAATGTTTGTGTTTCAGGATGGTTGGGCACGGATGTATCTGGATAGTGCCAAATTACCTTGTATAGGTGAGAAGATGTCACATTGTTAGGTTATTCTGAAAAAAAAAAAATTTAGGTGAATTTTTTGGTCTGTGCTGTATTTTTTTTATTTTTTTTTTTATGTCACAGCACCTGTAGAGGAGGGGGAGGTGGAAGCTGGAGGATCGACCAGTCGTAAACAGTGCATCATCTCTATCAGCCCGAAGACGTGGAAGGTCAGTAGGTTTTGGCCTGAACACAGGACTAAATCTAGCTACAATACAAGACTTATAATAAAAAAACAAAATAGTTTTGTGTGTCTGGTCATAATTTTATTATTCTGTTTGTTCTTTTTCAGGAGCTTATTGATGCTTTTGACATCAGAGACGCAATGATTCATCCAAACACACAACATTGAATGACGGATGGCACCATTTTTCATCAGCTTGAATTATAAACATTGATTTTAGTTGTATTGTTATTTTTTTCTTTTTTTTTTATCTCTAAAAGCAGAGTTACTTGTAAACTCTTGTCATAGTGACAAGGCAGGGAAATTTTTCTACTGTAGATAGTTTTAATACTTTTACTGTTTTTATGAGTGTAAATAATAAAGGCAAATGTAAAAGCTGGTGATGTTTTTTAAATGTATATATAGCATGTGTAAATAGGTGTTTAACAATGACATCAGTTTTTATTCTTTAAAAGTGTCAACATAGTTTATTGTGTATGTTTCTGATATTTTGTCCTTAACACGTTTTATAACAATATAAGAATTAGTGAATGCTGAAAAGTTAAAACCTGGGTTTACTGGTGCTCTTCATTTATATACACACCAAAACTTTATTAATCTCCCTCTGTTATGATTTCTTTGCAATAATTCAACCCTGAAGGCCCGATTGACATGGTCTCCTCCACGGAGTTGGTGTTGTGGGGATATGTCTGCTACTTCAACTGAAGCGTTGATGTGGGCTCTGATCTGAGGCGCCTTTAACTGGTGATTTCTGAGACTGGAAATCCTGATGAACTTCTCTAGGTGATGTTTGGTCTTCTGTCCTCAAGCAGCCTTTGTGATCATGTTTGATGGTTTTTGCGGCTGCACTTGAAGAAACTTTAAGGTTGTTTCGAAAGGTTTGAGATTGACCTTCATCTCTTTAAAGCAGTGATGGTCTGTTGTCTCTCTGCCTCCATCTAGCTGAGTCATTTTTGCAATAATATACACTCACTGGCCACTTAATTAGGTACACCTGTACAATTGTATGTAATTCAATGCAACACCTTCGCCTTAACATCTGTGTTAATGAAGCTCAAAATGTTCTAGTTTTTGGTGAAATTGTCATCTAATGTATAAATTCAATTATTTGCCCATTATTGAAGTCATATACTTACTGGACTACATTAAATTCAGAGGTGTTCCTAATATTCTGAACCTCTCATGTATGTTGCTGGGGAGGACACAAACATAGAGCCCTCTCTAAATATAATGTGGTCCAGTACAACACCACCTTTAACTGACCTGTTTGTGTGTAGCTGCCTTACGCCGCACTGTGCTCTTGAAACCTCTTCTGCTACTGTATCTGCTGCTCTTCCACTAATCAACTTGTTCTGTTTGTGTAAGGTGCAGTGCTGTGGTGTAGATTAGCCAGTAGTTTCATTATTTTTTGGCCCTTGATGATGTCAAAACAGGTAGAGGGAATTCTAAAGTTCCAACAATATGGATAGACCCCTGTGGGTCGTCAAACTCAGACCTGTGGTATAACATATACTATCAGGATCCATGTTTCTATTTGGACTGAGTGAACTTCACTATGATCAAATTTAATTGGGTGAACACACTGATATCATCATGGCTTGTTGAAGTGATGTGCTGCCGTCATCGTTTCTATTTCTGAGTTTCTTAAAGAGAAAGGCACATTTTTTGCTGCCTCCCATCTCTTCTTCTCTATGTTTTCCCTCCAAAGCAGTGCTTCAGTTTGCTCACCCATGTGGTGATGTGAGGCTAAGCTCCATAGCTGGAGAGAGTAGCTCCCTTTCCCCCCTCACTCATGTCATTAGGTTGGATTCCTTTGTAAGGTAAATTCTTATATAACAATGGCTTCAAAATGTATGTCACGGGAGCCCCATGGGCAAGGCAGTGGAGAGCATTTATTAGTCACTGAGGCAAACACATTTAGACGCGCAGGCGTGCACACGCTCACTGTAGCTCCAGCAGAGATCTGCCTGCTTTGGCAATGCTGAGTCTGAGTGATAACGATGCAGTTCTGCAGAAAGGTGCTCTGCCGGCCGTGTAGTGCCAGAGTCACTTCACCAGAGGAGGACATGGAATACAAGATGGGGAGCTGCATTGGAATCTCACGCAGCCAGGTAAACAGAGGAGAGGGAGTGTGCTGAACAGAGGCTGTCTGCAGTGTAGTGCCAATGCCTGTGTGACTGAGCAGAGGGAGAGTGCAGGAGTAAATGGAATACATTTTACTGTTCAAGAGCCAAGTGTTTACTCAGGCAAAGGCAGAGAGAGAGAGAGAGAAGGTGTACTTTAGGGTTGGAGGGGGGTGGCGTCAGTGGGGAAAACACTGTGGATGGAGAGCAGAGGATGAGGAGTGGAGTAGAGAAGTGAGAGGATGATGCTGATTGTAGCAGAGAGAGCTATCAGGACGGAGCTGTTATTTATTACACTTGCTGTCTCCACAAACTGGGCACTCAGCTGATGAAGGCCTGTGGTGATGGCAGATTATATGATTCAGAATACATTTCAAAACCCTGTAGTCAGTATCTGTAAATGTGGCTCCTGAGTGGACAGTTGCTTTATTATTCTTGCTGCTGATGGCTTTGTCACAAGCAGGTTTGTGCGTTTGTTTCAGCTGCTGTCCTCGCAAAGCTATAGAGACATAGTGGATGGAAGCAGTGAAACAGCATCACTGTACTGAAGAGAAAATCGGAAGCAGTGAAACAGCATCACTGTACTAAAGTGTAAAAGGTTCGGAGACAATTAGGATGAAAATAATTACAGGATTTACAGCTTTTTACACGATCAGTCGGGGAACTAGGATGTCTGACACCTTGTCCTCCTGTCCATCTAGCATGTTGGTTTGTTTACAGTGTTGTACCTCCAGCTGACTGTCAGGTCTCCTGAGCCTGTCAGAGCAGGTGGCCCCCACCACTACCACCCTAAGCAGACATGGCTTCCCCGGCTCAAGTTTGGTTTCTTCCCCTCAGTCCTGTCCCCGCTTCTGTCCCTGTCCTCTGTCCTTTCCTCCCGCTCAGCATGCATTACAAAAATAGCGACAGAGAGACTGAGGCTACTCAGAAGAGAAGACAGAAGCAAACACGAGCCTTAAGCCTGACAGTAAACACAGATTGGAGGGCTTTAAAAGCTTGAAGCAGACACTGCTTGTGGAAAAGTCTCTTGTTTGCTGTGGTGAGTAATTTCTGATTGGTACAGATTTTGGATTATTTGTTTGGTATATAGTAGTCCTTTAAATGAAGGAGGGCAAATATGTTGGTCAGTAAATGAAGGGAAAAGGAGACAGGTCGGGGACTCTTAAAGCTTTGGTTTTATTAATATCTCAACTGATGTAGTGATTTCACTGTATCTATTGATTAAACCACAACTCAGTCTCTTGACTTGCTGAATTAGATTACTATCTGAGAAATACTATATTGTATTATGTTAAAAATTCTATTAGAAATACAGCACTCAGTTTTGTTAGAAGGTATTGTTCATGTTGGGTTTTTGTGTCAGTGGAAGAGTCGAGTATGGGGACAGGAAACAGTAACCTCATCTAAACAAAGATGCTTCATGTTGAGTGATGGACAGTTGAGAAGAGACCTGGCAACAGTTTAATCATGTGACTTCCCCCCAGTGCTTTCTGTGCTGCCACAAAGCCCTGAAACGTCGCTGCCTGTTCAAGTGCACACTCATCCACAATGTGGGGGCTGAAATTACACCCCAAATAGCAGGCAGGCTGGCATGGCAGAGGAGCTGCCACACCACATAACAGAAGGAGAAATACAGCTGTTTATTTTTGGCATCAACATAAATCCACACAATAAAAACAGCAATGAGAAAATAAACAATAATTCAAACCACGATTTAATGGTTCATAACCAAAATATACAGCCTCTACATTTGTTTGCAATTGAAATGTGCATGGAAAACATTGTGCACAAGACTGGAAGTATAAGTCTAACAGCAGTGCACAGGGCACATCTCTATTTATAAATTCTTGCATATTCAAGTCAGTGTTTTCTGACTAAACACACAGCTACCATAGCCACATGAGTAATGCACAAATGGCCAGTCAATGGCATGTTTACTGCTCTGCTATAGTACATAGAAAGAAAACAATTGTTGTTTTGATAAAGTTATGAAAATGGTGCTATCTGTATTTGATATAAAATCAATCTGTTGTTAAAAGCTGCTGCCATTGCAGTATCTTCAGTGTTTTTCTAAAACATATGGCTTATAGTGATGGCAAATTAGATGAGAGATATGTCTGGAAAATTTTAAAAGCTTGGACCTTACCTTACGTTATGTTCATGAATAGACTGAGCTAGGAGACATGAGACACCGCAGTCGGTTGTTTACCCCATAGAGATTCACTGACAGGATTACCCAGCCTCGGTCACTGTGTCAGTAAGCTACAGTCACTCCGCATCACATACACAGGCACAAAGTGACAGACTGCAGGCATAGCTGTTCTTATTGCAGGTCATAGTAACTTCTTTCTGTAGCATTTAAATGTATCTCATATCTGGGAATCTACTTTTATAACTGTATGATTATTTTGTCATCAAGGATGCCGGTTTTCCAGCTTTGAAGTCCACTTGAGCAAAGATAAAACCTGCACTTTGGTCCAGGAGGGAGGTCTTACATCACATGGCCTTTCTCTCTCTCCCTGCTAATTCAACCTCATACCAAAGACCTTTAATCCTGCAGAGCATGAGTCTGTGACCAGTGAGGAACGGCATCTCCCCTGTTCACTTTCTTTCTTGAACCTGAGAACGGCTGTATGCTGATAGCCCTTCTGTGCTAGTGTTTTACAGCCAGTTGATGTGAGACTTGGTTGGTCTGGGCAGTTGTGGCCCTGCAGCTGGCTGAACAATGGGGAACATCAGCAGCACACCGGAGGTGTTGGTAAGGGCAAACTCACTGGCACTGGATGGTTGAGATTGCTACTTGCTGCTCCCATGCTGCTATATATGCCTTGACGTCTTTCGTGTGCAACTTTAGTGCACAACTAACAAAACTAACACCTACTGGTACAATTACTAACTGCTAGCTTTGATTTTTTCTGCGGTTTAACTGGTAGGAAGCAGAGATAAAAAATAAATATTAGATGTTTCTGCCATGCCATACAAAATATTTACTGCTCCAAGCTGCTTCTAAAACCTATCATTCCCATGAAGGATGGAAGGCCAGTGTGTATGCTTTCAGCTTCCACTTTGCAGTTTGTGACATTAGTTTTGTTGAATAATCCATTTTTTGTAGCTGCAAAACAGCATTGTCATTTCTATATGTGAGGTACCTCAGTCACATGTATTACTGTCATCTGTGCTACTGATGTACCTCAGTAGCAGAATCTGGGATTATCCTGACAAACATTTGCCTCCTGAGCTATAGAAATACAAACCATGCACACTGGATCTCATTGGATGTGATTGCACAGTAGGATTTGCCATTGTTATTTTTGCCTCAAAACACAATGGTGGTTTGTTTTCAGTGTGTTAGAGCATAACACTCCTGCTAGGCACGTACTGTGGGTTTCTCCCATAAAGATGAATGGATGCTTTCATTCCCTATTACAGCCAGAAGAGGGCGCCTCAGAAAATGTTGTTCTCTTTCCACCCCAGGAAAATCAAAACGACTCCATGCAGGTACTGTGTCTTTTCACATTGAGCATGCCATTTTAAAAATACTCCTCCTGATTTGTTATAGTGCCCAGAAATTCCTCAAACTACATCATTGTGAAAACGAAAAGATTTCAATCATCAGGTGACATTTGTTTGGTCATATAGATGTTTTGTGTGTTTTTTTATTTCATTTTTATTATCATTGATATCATAGTTAAATGGGCATGACATGGGAAAATGTCTGGAAACTTGTAGTTCCTTGTGACAGCAAGTGATGCTCTTTACTACCCTTATCCGGTTTTATGCCCTGGGTTAAGTATGTTGTATATTTATCCCACAGTGTGTCTGTTGGTTTTTCAGGAAGATAAAACTATGTAGGGTCCCAAACCTTAGATTACTACTAATATCCAGCAACAGGAGACACCCCAGTTTACACTATCCAGCTGAAAATATTCAGTGTACTGATGTGGTGTTTCTCACCTGAGACCCAGTCAAGAGTAACACTGGTAAGGAAAAACTGATATGTCTATGTTTGTAGTGAAGATGTTGGCAGTAATGTCACACTGTAGTAACAATAAGGAGCTTTTATAGTGGAGGAAGATGTGTTTTTGACAAGGACCCATGTGTGTATGTAGGCTAACCAAAGCTTCTTGGACTTTAACCTGATCCTCTCGTAGGGGGTCACTACAGGCACGACCTTTGGCCTAATTCCCAGCATTCACCTGCAGAGGCAGTGTCAGTCTGTCAGTACAACCAACCAGAAGATGCAGCAGTGAGGCAAGAGCGGAGGTGGCTAGGGAAGGACGGAGCAAACAAAAGAGAGGAAGGATAGAGAGAGAAGGAGGACGGGAGAGGAAGAGAAGAAAGCTGAGTGGAAAGAGTTTACATGAGAGGGGGGGAGGAGAATTCTCAGCACTCAGTCAAGTCTCAGGAGTAGGCACTGTGTTTGTCAGTGTGGTAGTATAGTGTTTCTAGACACCACACACACCTACACTGCAAGAAACAGAGGAGGCTCGTGCTAATTTAACGGGAGTGGCAGCAGCAGAGAACAGGACAGGACAGTGGAGAGGAGAGGAGGTAAAGAGGAAGTTAGCTGAGTCGGCACAGGAGAGGGAGTGTCAGCAGCATGTGTAGCAGCATGTTTGTGTCGTTGTCTGCCCCGTTCAAAACACAGAGCCCTGCAGAGGCTTCCTGTTCAGTGAGCAAGGTAGAAGGGTAGCAGAGGAGCTGCACCGCACTGTAGTCACCTTCAGCACTTCAAAGCACACAGCTGGGTAAGTACAACACAGATGCAGGGCAGGAAACTTGTAGGGTGTGGAATCAAAGGAAAGAGGGGTATTATTTCACTCAGGAGAGTGGCCTGGATAGAAAGAGCAGCTGTGTTGATTCTGTTCAATGTCTCTGTTTGTGACTTAAAAGTGTTTGTGCTTTATTTCTTTTTCTCTGTTTACAACAGTGATGTGTAAAACATTGAAGTTTTGTTAGCACATGGGCACTGACATATTGAATTAATGTGCTCTTACTCATGATTAGACGAGGAGCAGTTTCCAAGCAACCTCAGCTTGCTTTCTGTTTTGTTCCTGTGAGTTAATTAATAACAGACAGCGCTTTCTACATGGAGGTCAAACTAGTTGAAACAAGGCCTTTTCCATCTCACTGAGCTGACACATTGTACAGTGTCCCCACCAATGACATCTTAAAGGACCAGGAATATGGTGAATAGGTGTTAGTGTGAACTTGAGCATGCTTTGCTAGCTGTTGCTGGTCCTCGTCATCCTGTCTGAAGTTGATATCAGTGGAGAGATTCACAGTTTCCACTCTGACAAGGTGAGTGAGTTCAGGCAGGAAACAGGAAACCAAACACATATCAACACATAGCATCTCATGATAAAACTCATGTCTGCTTGAATGTTAAGAAGGTGTAAAAGAATTTAAAGAAAACAAACTGATCATGAAACATTATAAGAGAAAATAACACTGGGAGATCACAGGCTTGGTTTATATGCAGCAGTGCTTTTATGGCTTCAGTGTCTTTCTCTCTGTGGTTCTCTTATCTTTTATTTTTTTTATTTTTATAATTTTTATGCATTTGTTTTTACCAAACGTATGATCAGGGTTCTTTTAAAAACAACTTTACCAGGATTATATTTAAAAATAACCTAATTCTTTCTGGCTTTAGCTTTGCATGCATGGGCTTGTGGTATATCTGCATATTTGTATGTCTGTGCAAATGAACATTTCTTTCCCTGCACTTATGCATCTCAGGTTATACCTGAATGGGTGACAGTGAGT
>NW_018127883.1:4649958-4660522 GCF_001952655.1 Monopterus albus | reverse complement strand
TGTTGCTGCAACATGATGCCACAGCTAAGTGCTGTGGTGTGTGGCTGGACTCTGTCTATATACTGTATAATCCACAGTCAGACAAAACAGAATAAACAATTTAGTTTTAAACCGGATTAGGTCACATTCTGAGTGCAATCTTTTCAGGCTGTCTGGGAAAGTGACTGGCTGAGATCAAGTGACATCTTAATTACTGTATTTACTCAAGATAAAGGAAAGAATGAAAGACTGAAAATGTCATCTAAAGTATCTCCTCTAGAGAATGCCAAAACCACGTGTCTGGTTATGCTTGTCACAGTCCAGTAGGACTGGACTGGTTTGTCTTTAATGATTATTCTTACTCACTGATTTAAAATGTTTTGACACTCTGGGAAAAAAAAAACACAACAGACTAATTTGTGAGATGTTTCTAAGGTGGAAAACACCAGACAGCTGATTTAATCAGTTGATTTTTCCTTTCAGAATAGTAGTTATGTGCAAACAAAGCTGCAGAGATTAGGTTGGTGCAGTGAACCTGGCATAAATTCTAGGCTATGATGCTTTAGTCTCAGTAATAGTATATGGCAAGCAAGTGGAGAGACAAAGATTAGGTTTTGGGTGGAAGGGATGACCTATGATTTACTATAAGAACAATACTTCACTTAGAAATTTAAGACATGGGTGGAGTCATTTACCTGTGACTCTCGGCTTTGAGCTTTAAATCTATAGTTGTTTCCATGTTTGCTCAGAGCTTGTACATGCTCTATCATGTATAGTACAACAGAGACTCCAGCATATGGCTCACAATGATTATGTTTCACTGTCCCACAGGCTGAAGCTTCCACTAAGAATCTGACCCAGAGTGCTGACAAATCACTGCTGACCCAACCCACAACTAGCCAGCAGACTCCGCTGTTTCAACCAGTGCTTCCAGACGTCCCAGTCATCACCGGAGTGGAGGAGAGCACAGGTGCAACTGGAGACCAAGATGACAAAGAGGAGCTTGAGTTTCCTCATGACCTGCTGCCCAGTCTAGACTTCAGCAGTGAGTTCAACATCTGGGAATCCTCACTAGGGTAAGCTCAGGGCTACACAAAGGTGCGCACACATGTGCACACATGCATACACAATAGTGCAGATAATAATTACTACACTTTTTCTCATAATGTTAAGATAAAACTGTGACTTGATATCACATGAGGAAGAGAGACAAGTTATTGTTTGGCTTTTGGTGGCTGTTACAGTTCTGAGAACATGTGATTGATACAGTTGATAGAATTTCTTGTCTACTTCATTTAAAAAATGGTGGGTCAAGTAAAACCAGCGTGTAGGATTCTCTGCATAAGATGCACAATAAATTTGGTGTCACTGTGTTGCATAACTAGTTTCAAAGGCCTTGAAAACCTATTTTTTCAATTATTTTCTGGGGTTCTTCATGTACCTACACCAGTTTTCTGCCACAATCAGAACAGTTCTGGATACTTCACATAAAGGATATCTATATTTACATTTTGTCCTTTGCTTTTCTGATTACTTTAAAGTGGGTAGAACTCAGTAGGTGATGCAAACTTCTGTGCATCAATCAGAATTAAGCAATATTTGGATTAAATTGAGATGTTTTTTTATGCTGATACCACTGTCAATCAATCCACACCCACCCAGTCTTCATGAAGCAGATCAGCTAACTTTATAGAGTGTTAAATGCTTAATACCGAACAATAATAAGGTTTTCCTCAGAAATTGTCTGTTTTGTAAAATGTCAGAAAAACTAAAGATTTGAACCCAGGGGTTTTGAATTGCAGAATAAAAAATATGCCCAATGTTTCAATTCACAAACAATCAATATATTTATTATCTACACCTTTTCGTTCCTGTTGAGGCCCATGAGAGGACTGGAGCTTATCCCAGCATGCACTGGGTAAGACACAGAATGTCCCTGAACAGGTCACCAATAAGCTGTAGAAAATAACACAGAGACATACAGTATGACTGTAGCTTGTGTTTCAACTGGTGTAGCTTAACTTTGATCAACTGTGTGCAAACACTGTAGTATTCTTTAAAACATTCTATTATACTTAATGTTTATATTACAAACTTGGTTATTTTTCAAGATAGAAAATTGTGTAATAATGAGATAGAGTACACCAACCTTGATGGGACATTAGTTAAAGCATTACTGTGTAATAAAGTATTGTATACAGTATTAAATTAGCTGTCTGTAGATCTGCTTGTAGTAGATCTATGTAGTAGATCTGTGCCAATAAATCAGTCAAGGTGAAAATTAATCTGATACTGATTTGTTGCATTTATAAATGTGTGTCCATGTGTCTGTATATGGTGTGGGCTTGTGTTTGCAGAGCTCAGACTAGCTCAGGTGAAAGGAAATGTGAGCAGATGAACCCTCTGCTGGCGGGCCTGCAGCATCACACGGACGTTAGTCGACCTCTGGTGGTCCTCGATACATGGTACCACATAGACTTAGCATGAAGGGGGAGAACGGGGCATCTGCTGTGGGAGTGTCGTCAGCAGTAGAGAGCTTGATAAAGAGTAAAACCAGGGAGCATGGAGTGGAACGGAAACATAAAAGGATGACTATTTTTAACTCGCACTTGAGTCTCATATTGTGGTTTGGGTGTGGGCTGTATAAGTAGACATGGTTTGAGGTGTGGATGTTTGTTTTGTTTCATGCTTGGGTGAATTATCTGACTGACTTCATGCTCTGCTTCAAGTGTTGCCTAGCGTTCTGCTTTTGTCTTATCAATGACTTTAATTGCACTAATTTATCTAAGTCCTAAATGTGTTCTGACAGTACAGCTATTATGGCTTTATACGAATATGTAAAAGTGTGAATTTAAACAAGCAGTGTGAAAATTTTCCCTGAATAAGTTAAATATCTCTGTCTGAGATGAAATAAAACCTATATTCCTGCTTTTAAAGCCAAACACTGCAGAGTAAGAGGACAAACACAGGCTTAACATATAATACTGCAGAAACACCTGGTTTTAAATGGCAGGCAGCAGCTTGTTGCACAGCAGAACTTGACAGCTGCATAAGTTAAATCTGTTTTGCTGTTCCACCCTTTAGTAGGACGTGCCAATTGACTATGACACACGCTTGAGCGGCTGGTCGGTAGGGTGGGTGAGTAACATGTTGTTAGGGCACAGGTTGTGACAGAGCTAATCACATGAGACTGTATTAACCAATCACTCACAATGATGCTTAAAAAGTTATGTAATTTCTCACTTTACCTATTTAAATCTAGGCGTGAATACTGAGTCTCGTTATAGACATTGTTACATGTTTTACAAAAACAGATTTCTACACATCAGCTGGTGACTTGAATAGGAGTGCATATAATTTTATATCTAAATAACTATAGTGGATTTATACAGTTTATGGGGCTTAAAGATGAGGACTATCTACACCATTGTCCTGTTAATGGCTTAGCAGTGACTCAGCAAATACAACTGAATAGCACAAAGCCAGCCTGTTACAGGCATTATTCTACATGCTCTAATATCATAATGCTGACCGTGTACCCTAGGGAATGTTTTACAGAGTCACTGCTCTGATAGGTTTATCTGTTTATGTAATTTATTGTCATCAATTTTTTTTCTTAAGGGAATAATAATAATAAGGCTGAAAGTAGCGACATAACAGTTACAGCTTAGTAATATCTTTTAAATAAAAATAATGTATAGTACTACTCAGTATGATCACAGTACACAAGAGCCTAACTGGAATAAAAGCTTTTTATAGTGGTTACTATTGTACAGTATGTAAAGGATGCTGCAATGCTTAGTATCTGTGTTGTCACGTTCATGCTGACAGTACTAGGTTTATACTCAAGTTAGCATGAAGAATGTAAGGCCTAATTTACATAGTTCAGTTAGAAGATCAGGCATATTTTTATTTGAAGGCATGTGTCGTGTGTGGTGTCTGCATAGCGTAAAGTGTGGTGTCTTGAGCATGGGCTTCTGCTCTGCCAGTAGCAGCGTTCTGTGGCATTATGGATTGACCAGCTGTCTGCATGCCAATCCTGCAGACTCTTAACTCTGTCACCCTACCCTCATCTCAGGCCTCATGACAGTGACCCAGTTCTCACAGAAGCCCAACCTACTGCCACGCCTTTTCTGGTTGTACGACCTCTGACCCCTCCCCCATCAGTGCTCCAAGACCGGGAGCTCCAAGAGGTCTTCCAGGAATGTGAAGAGCAAATGGTCTCAATGGGCATATTTAATCCTGTGAAGGCCCCTAGTAATATACCTGAGACAGTTAATGATGTAGGAACGAAAACTGGAAAAGGGATGGTTAACAAGTCCAATGAGTCATCGTCACTGCTTCCAATCACTGTCCAGCCAGGACATAGCAACGGGGGCCATGGAAACAAGACTACACAGAGAAACAGTGAGGCAGCAAACAGGCAGAAGGATACAGTTCAGTTTAGTTTCAGAAATTACATACTGGGTACTGAGGATAGTGTAGTAGAGGGGAGTGAAATAAATGCAACACAGAGGCTGGATGAATGTCCAGAGATTAAGCCAAGAAAAGAACCAGAACAGAAAGAAACACCCACACATACACAGTTAGAAACGGCAACAAATACAGATTCATATGAAGAAAGCCCAAACTGTGCTGTCAGTGAGCAGAGAGAGGATCTAAGAGGGGAATATGATGTTTCTAATGCAAACATTGAGGAAAATGAAACACTGGAGTGTTTTAATCTTAATTTTAAGGATAAAGATGCATTAACAGAGCTGCAGTCAGAAGCACAGACAGGAACATGCACAGAGGAGCTTCAGTCAGAGTCAAAAACGGACAAACAGATGGATTCAGCCTGTGGCAGGCATGCTGGGCAGGACAAAGAGGCAAAGGACAGAGAAAAAAAGAAACAAGTGGAGAAGAGCACAGAGACTGAACAGAAAGACAAACAGGAAGCAAAGGCAGTAGTACAGTCTGAAAATGATGTACAGGCAAATGCTGAATCTGTGTCAGAAGCAGACACTCAGGTTGTAATTTGTGGGAAACAGCGTGATATTGGGTGTGATTACAAGGAGCGGCTGAGTCCCAGGGGAAAGCCCACCTCCAGTCCTCCATTGTCATTCTCTCACAGTGTGCAGGATCATCTTACTGACTCTGCCTATTCATCTGCAGCCAACCAAAGTCTTTTACAAAGGTGTCATCAGTCAGCCCCATATGGTATGAATCACAGCTCAGATGAAAGCCCACAGTGGAAGCAACAGGCAACTGAAGGTGTCACTGGAAACCAAAATACGCCCCCGGCATTTGTCCAAACTACAGTTATCAATCCAGCTGCTTCCATTGATAAGAGATCAGATGCGCAAACACAGGAGGCTATAGTTTCCACAGAAGCAGCGATACTCACACAGGAGAATCTGAGCCCACTCACCAACAGCCAAACTGGTGTGGGAGAGAGTTGCATGGAGAGTGCCCTTAAAGAGCCTTTAATGGTGGTTGCTGCGTTGCCGCTGACAACACCCACTATGCCAGAAGTGATAAAAAGCAGGAGAGAGGGAGGAAGCGTGAGGCATGATTCACTGGAGAGAGTAGCTATTGTAGGAATCGCAGAGAGTGAGAAAGCAGTAGGAGAAAACGATTTGGGAGGAACAGACAAGTGCCTCGGCTCTGCAGACAGCGAGAGGGGAGGACTCCTGGACAGCCTTCCTCAGTTCTCATTAATCTGTCCACTTGCTTCCTCAGCCACAGAAGGACAGGCAGCATTCGAAGAAAGCTGCAGCAGCAAAATGCCACACAACTCGGCTGAGACTGAAATGAAGGGACAGAGAGAAACAGCCATTTGCAGACCAGACACAGAGCTCTCACCAGCTGAGGAGGGAGACGGAGAAAAGGAGCCACTCCCATCAGAAGCCTGTATCAATACTTCTCCCCTTGGGCTACTCATTGGTCCTGATTGTCAGAATCACAGTGCTGCGGGATTGGAGCGGGCGGGGGAGGAGGTGGGAGAGAAAGGAAGGCTAGCTAGAGAGCACGGTTCACTCAGCCAGCCAGAAGGCTCCACTAGTGGAGTGTCATCAGCTGAGACAGAGACGTGTCCGCCCACCGATGTTGCAGAGTCACAGCTAAAGTCACAGAGCTGGAGTGAGCTGAATTCTACCATCACTCAGAGCATCTGCACTGAACAGGACCATCTCTCTTACTTCTACCAGGAGCAGCATCGCACAGTAATTTCACCTCTCCCCACACACCCTGAGCAGGGCTCCAGCGACACAAACGGAGGGGTAAGGTCTGATCTCAAACAGAATTTGATTTCAGAGGAAGCGCTGTCTTTGGGACACACTTGTGAGGAGTCATCTATTGCAGAAGCAGACAGAAACAACGACCAAGTCTTCCTGTCTTTAATCTCACCGCAGCCTTTGACTGCTTCACAACAAATCCCAGCTGAGCAACAAGCAAGCAACAATCAACAGATCCAGCCCGAAAGTAGCTCATCAGAAGCCAGGACAGCCGAAAGTGCAACTGAATTCCAAGTTCAAGCTCTGACCGAGAGCAATAGCAGTAGCTCTGCTATGTCTGGAGTAGGCGTGTATGTATGTGAACGCAGTGAAGGCAACAGGGTTCACTTTGCGGACAACGTGAAACAAGAGGCCGGTTCCTCTGTGGATCTCAGGAACAAGTCAATGTCGGCTATGGATAACGCCTCTTTGCCTCCACTAACCATACATGAGAGTTTGTATAATCCTGTCGTTGAGGCCAGTTACATCTTTCCAGAATTCCTCACCTTGAAGAGGCCAGAAATCCCTACAAATGCAGCTCCTACAAAGGATGAACCAGCAATACAGAGCTCAGCTGACTTTCCAAAGACACAGAAAGATGTTGTGTTGGATGAAGGCAATGTGGAGACTAAAGACACCAAGGAGAACGTTGCCAGAGATCAGTCAGCAAACAACAACTTGGTGACAAGCGCTTCGGATTTAGAGTCGGTGTCTGAGACCTGCATGAAAGAGCTTCCGTGTCCCACAGAGAAGAATCAAACTGGTAATAAAGAATGTTTTGAAATTTTACAAACAGCAGGAAGTGCCACTCCTGAGCCTGATCATCTAACAGCTGAGCAGGTGTCAGAAAAGGCGACAAAGCAAGAAGAAGCAGATACAGAGAAGGGCCCTATAAATCAATGTTTGCCAAAGGATACAGAGCTAGATAAGTTGCATGCTGAGTCTAAATGCTCAGTCAAAACTGGCCAGGCTCAGAAGCCACTTTTATTAAGTGATACTGCTGCCACTGTTGAAGAAAAAGAAGGTAACCAGAAACCTCTTTCCTCACATTCTGTGCTTCCAGCTAATTATACCTGCAAGCCTTTAAGTGATGTATCCACTGAATTGCCTGTTGGACATCTCTCTAGTGACCCTGACTCCAATTCACAACCAGATACTGTGACCGTGGCCTGCGCAGCCTCTCTTCAGGTACAGCCTAGTGACCCCAGTTATCAGCCTCTCATCCAATTAGATCAAACATCTGCTTGTGGACCCGTTACCGCAGATCCGATGAAAGCTAGTGAGGAGCCTAAGGCTACAGTTCACTCTGCTGATCTGACAATGGATGAATCAGTGACTTCAGAAGTGACAGCCTCTGACCAGTCAATTCCTATTATAGAGCAATGTCCCAGTAATCCTACTTTAGTGCTGCAGCCTCCTGGCCCAATGTTGAGTCACTTGGAGTTTATTACTGACTGCATCTCGCTTCCTGAGCAGGCAGATAAGCACACTGCTTATGGTGACAGCAGGAGCAAAGTCTCCGCAGAGGTGGATGACACCAAGAGCAAGGAAATGTCTTTAGTACAGGATCTGGAGAACAATGTCAGTTTCAAAGCCAGTGAGACCTGCCTGAAACTGGAAGATAGAAATGATGCTATGGAGTTTGTCAGCGAACTTGAGAAACCTATGAATAATCATGCAAATATTCTATTTTCACAAGAGCAAAATGTGCCTCTTCCAACCCAGCCTCCTGGCACAGTGGATGTAGTGGCAATGGATGAGCCTGCTAATGTAGTTCCTTTATCTCAAAGTGAGCCAGACTCTATTGACATTAAATCTGTTATTTGGGAAGCATCCATTAGGGAAGACCTCATAAATGTTAGCTGTCCACTGAGCTCTGACCCACCTATTATTGAAGCTTATGATGAAATTAAACAGGACAATTTGAAAGAGAAACACAACATGGGCCATCAGGTTTCCTTTGAAGAAGAAAAGAAACACAATGTAGAGGCAATAATGGATAATCAAAGGGAAACAGAAGACAGTTGTGAACTGCAGACAGGAAAGGCAGACACAAGACCACAACAGAGTAAAGGACCAGATAAAAAAGCTGTAGATGAAAACGGAGACCTACAACCACCAGATAAACATAAAGTGCAAATGTCTACATTACCTATAAGAGATATGAAAGAAGAAGAGGAAAGGAACAGTAGTATTGTATCTAAAATCCAAACTCTGACAGCAGCACTGGAGCACAGCTCTGACAGGGACATGGAACCAGCTTTGACTGCAGAGCTTGGCCAGTTACAGTCCACTAAGCAACAGGAGCAAGAGCAGCAGCATCAGGGATCTAGTGGGCTAGAGAGGGAGCAAATTACTCTTAGCCAGGTCAGAGAGACCACAGCCATTGTTCCAGGGCTGAAAGGGGTGGCAGAAAAAGGAAGCGGCTTTGCTGGGAGTTCATGTCAGTCAGGAAGTAGGAATGAGCTGAGAGGTGATGACAGCAAAAGAAATGAACAAGTGATGGGTTTAGAAAAAGATGAGGGAGACAGAGCACATGCAGTATTAGGGATTGACCGGGTTTATGTACCTCCTCACATTGCAAATGATTTAAATGGGAGCGGAAGGGCTGCTGAGGGAAACGCCTCAGCTAACATAGGGCTAGTAACAGCTTGCTCTCATGTAGGAGAAACAAGACAAGGTAGTGAGGTTAAAATCCCTGGGTTAGGAGAGCTTTGGTCGGATACAGACTTAATCTCAGGCACTGAGTTTGGAAGTGATCTGGGTGGTGAATGTCAGTCAGCTGCTGTATATGTGGAGTCTGCAACACAGGAACATCAGACCACAAAAAAATTCACTACTCTGCCAGATCCTGTTGGGAAACCAGAAGCTGTGGAAAAGGCCCTCAGTGTTGCTACGGCAGTGAAAAGGAGCAGTAATGAAACTGAGGAGTGTGAAATTGACAATACAGTGTGTGAGCCTTTTGAGCTCCAAAGCTCCAATAAAACCTCACCCACACAGAGCAGCAGCCCAGTAATACAAACATCCATAAAAGGCCCCGATGTAGAAGAGATCACAAAGGAAGATAAAGCAGCTTTGGACAAAGAGAAAGCTACCAATCAGGGCAAGGGACAACATGAGATAAAAGAGAGAGACACTGAAGCAATGGTAAAACAGGGAGTCCTAAATCCAGCTGGGAGTGTTCCGGATCTCTGTGACAGTGGGATGTCACAGACTACTGTTTGTGACTCTGAGGGCAGCACTTGTCTTTCTAAGGCAACAGAACATAACAATGATCGAACAGATAAAATAACTTTTGATGTTATCACAGCTCCATGTGTTCCTAAGTGCTCGGAAGATTTAGCGTTGACCCCTCTTGCAGCCCCCACCCAGTCAGAGAAGCTACATGAACAGGTGTTACTGTCAAAGCCCCTAGAAGATATTGTGGTAAACCTCATTGCTGCTGCTTCCCAGTGTGAAGGGGAGCCACTTGAAACAACCCCTGCCTACACCTCTGCTATTGAACAAGAGTCTGTGAATACAGGGGCTTCAGATGTGTCAGGGCATCCTGCTCCTGCACTAACAGCCCAAGAACCAGATACAACCTGGATTAAAGCTTTAAAAGAAGCTGCAGCGCATTCCCAGAGTGAACAAGTGAACACAGTGGAGACCTCAAGGTAAACACAAGAGCATGCATTTGAAATTATTACAAGCAGACGGACTTAAGAATTACTGCAGATTAGAGGAGCACACGCGACCACTTTGCTAAAAAATATGTAAATGGAAAATAAGTGGCGTGCTTGTGTTTAAAAGGTCAGTGGAGGCTATCGTGACACCCCCCCCAATGTATTTTACAAAGTATGTTAGCATGCTACCACTACTAAAGAATAAAGAATTGGGTAGATGAGTATCTTCACTTATATTAATATTTGCATGCGTTGTAAATCGGTAATGTTCAGCACTACTAGATTTCTGAGGTTTATTTCAGCACGGCATTCCAGTAACACCATGTTCAGGGCTTGTTTGCAGTGAAGGGGGCAGTGTGACAATGAATATGAATGAGGAAGTAAACACAGAGCTGCATTTTGTCTTGACTTGAGCTCGGGTCAGATGACTGTGTCTACTGAAATCTAATGGAAGTAATGTAGCCCTTTATAATCAAAAGATGACATCAGCTGTGACATCGTTCCTGATCCCCAGGACAAGAATGAGCCTTTTCTCACCCAGAACACACTGCTCAGCACAGTGCAACAACAATAAAACACACACACGTACCTACAGTACTTCTACGTACTTCTACACACACACACACACACACACACACACACACACACACACACACACACACACAC
>NW_018127883.1:4637775-4649904 GCF_001952655.1 Monopterus albus | reverse complement strand
ACATCTGTCTTATCTACTTATACACACACACACACACACACACACACACACACACACACACACACACACACACACACCTTGATGGGACATAAGTTCTCGTAGCCACACAAACACACACATTTGTCAGTCATTCCTTGTGCATGTGCTGTAAACTACACAACAAGTCCCCCAACCCCTTCTTCTCTTGTATTGTTCTTCCAGACCCCTCCCATCTCTGGAGTCTCCCCAACTAGAGTGTCTTAAGCCGACTGACAATACAGCTGCTCCTCTGAGACAGGAGGAGATCCCAGTACTGCAGCAAGCAGCAGAACAGGCGGATCTTCCTGAGCCTTTAAAGAAGTCAGCAGAGCTCCAAGAACCCACACAGCAGACAACAGAGCCTTCTGACCCAACACAAAGCACCAAAGCAGAGCTCTCCCTAGAAACAAAAAATGTAGAGCTCTCAGAACCAACCAAGGAAGAACAAGAGCTTCCAGAAGAACATCCAGAACCAAAAAGGGAGCCAATAACTTCTTCAGAAATAGTGGAGGAGCCAGCTGGGATCCTAAAACCAACAAAAAGCACAGGGAAGCCCCAGGAGCTAACAACATATGAAGTAGAGGTCCCAGAACCAACGAAGAATGAAGACCCCGAACCAACACAGACAACAACAGAGTCACAGGGAGCAGAGAAGAAGCTGATCAGTGAGCTGCCAGGGGAGCTGGTGGAAAAACCTGTAGGGATCCCAGCTCCAGAAACAGTCCAGGGTCCTGCTGAGGAGCTATGGGACAGCGGGTGAGTGTCTTTGTAAGATCATTTATATGTAATTAATTATAGTGAGAGTTTTGATGGTGAGACTGGTTAATCTTCACATCTGAAAATGTTTTTTCATGACCACGATCTGTGAAACAGTGACAACAGCAAACAGGACCAATTTAAATTTATTTTCCCATTATTTTAAGTGTTTATGGTGGATCACTTGTTATTGTCTCTGTCAAAATGCATAGGTTCTAAATGAATGTTTCCAGTTTCCAGTGAAAGCCTACTTCACCAGTTTGAATAAACTGAGAATGCTGCTGCCAGGGGGCCGGTCTCTATCAGAGCTGAGTTTAGATTTAACATGCCACATCCATTTAGTCCTCAGCTGACTAAAATCTAAGGATTAGCCCTTTACCATTGAAAACAACAGGTTTACAGGGACACTGGTAATTTTGTGGTTTACTGGTTTTCCAAAAGGAAACCAGATATGATAATGATTTGTATATGACCTTTTAGACTTGAATCTTATCATAACAGTTTCATTACAGTGATCAGAAACATTTTATTAGAGTTAAATTATTTCTAAAAGGAACAATCTCGAGGGGACACGGGCTTTGTAGCTAAGCAGCTAACACACTGCCCTGCCTGTCAGACATTTTAAATGGGTTTCCATGCACATGGAGAATTCCCTCTGTGTCTTTGTAAGGCTTTCAAACATATCAAGGGCGTCTGGTAGGTTGCTGCTGTCTGCAGTGTCTTACAGATTTGGCAGTGAACCCTTAATGTTAAATCCCCTGACTGAGTTAAATACACATTGTAAACCAGTGTGTCATTCAGTTTGACCTCCATGTAGGCATTCAGTATTTATTTAAACATTTTAACAGCTCTAGCTAGGCCAGTTGTTCACGGGTGTCATTCTTTCACTGAAAAACATCATGTCACTAGAGTGATCACTGTGCATCCAAGGATGTGTTGCAAAAGTACAGTTTTTTCTAGTTTATTTACTGATTTTTTTAAAAATAATATGTGCTCATTTCTTTTCACTTAGCTTTAGTTTTTTCATCTCCCTCAATTATCTCCCTTATTTTCCACTCTCTCCGGGCATTTGGCGCATGCTCAGGAGCCATCCCACATGCCGGAGGAGCACTTGCTGCCTGTCAGTCACAACACTTGTCCCATCACTGCTGTTGGAGACATAAAGGTTTGTTCAGAGCACTAAAAAGGACTGACAGTGCTATTTCTACTATAGGTTTCATCAGTGGGTAAAGTTACACTTGCATACATGTGGCAGAGACCATAAATGTGACTGCATGCTTGATGAAGTGTGTGAGTGTGTGTGTGTAGACATGTGGTGTTTTCCCCCGCCTCCCAGAGGCTGTCCTAGCTGTCAGTCCTGCTCAGTCTGTGCAGCTTTGTGAACTGAAGCCTGTAGTGGGAGGAATTTGGGCAGGCACTTCAGCCTCTCTGAAGTCATTTGCACAGACCAGAGAGAGTGGAACAAAAGTCAGAGTTCAGAGAAACACTGGAGTATGTTCTGCGACGTGAGTGTGTGCGACAAAGTCGGTCAGAGTCACAGACAGAGGAGAAAAGGACCGGGGCATACAGTTGTTCTTTCTGGTGTCTTTGGAGAGGCACTCAGCAGAAGTCATTTCCACAACTTACTGTACAGTAGTTGCCTCTTTGTTTGAAATTGTTTGATGGATTCCTCCATGGCAGAAATCTGGGTGAGTTAGCAAGAAGTAGCTACCCTATTTTTTTTTTCTCTGCATGCATCTACAATAACTTTTTGTTTAAGTCCTTCCAGGTGGACGCAGCAGATGAGGTATAGGTAGCTAGTGCTAATTACGCTCTGCCACTGCTGACCTCACCAGATGGGTGGAAGGAAGGGACAAATAGAAAGATGAAAGGAGAGAAGGTGTAAC
This sequence comes from Monopterus albus, assembly GCF_001952655.1. Classification (NCBI taxonomy): domain Eukaryota; kingdom Metazoa; phylum Chordata; class Actinopteri; order Synbranchiformes; family Synbranchidae; genus Monopterus; species Monopterus albus. The sequence goes on along the minus strand of NW_018127883.1, from coordinate 4,647,244 downwards.
ACATGCAATGAAAATGAAAAATGTTACAGGTTAGAGCATGCTGTACTCTCCTCCCCTACATGACGGAGGCCGCTTGATTGATGGCTGGCATGAAATCTCCTCAAAATAATGAGTCAAACTCATGATCACTACTGTCTGTGACTTTTCCAAAAATCTCGTTGCCCTGGTAAAGTTTAATATGAGGATGAGTTATTTTGAGCCTAGCATGAAACATAAAGGACCACTGACTGACTTGCTGTATGACACTTTTTTTTAATGTTACGCAACTAGTTTTAGTCACAAAATCTATTGTAAAGCCATTCCCCCTCACTAAACCCTTTGGGAATGACTGTGATTCTTCAGCCTGGTATGTAGGACTTTTCTCATCCATGTTTTTGGAGTAAAAGGAAAGTAGGATGTAGTCTGGCCCACATTGTACTGTAAATAGAGTAGTTGCCATGGCAGTTGTATGTAGGTTCATATGCTTTTGCTGGCAGAAGTTAAATAGATAATTTCATGTACTGTATGTCATTTATTCAACCACATTAGACTGGTGCTAAATAATGATTTCATTTCAATTGTGGCAGAAATGAATTAGTGGATTATTTGATGTTTGTGTGTGTAATATATTCAATGTGTCCTTGAATGTGTAGTATCTGTTTGCTGCAAGACAGAAATGGCGTTCCCATCCCATTCCCAGTGTAGCTTTAAAAAAATATATTTCTCAGTACCTTCATCTGGTTTTATTTACAGCTCAGTGTTTATCATTAAACACGCTGCCTGGACTTGCTGTTTTTAGTGCCCAGCTGTTTCCTGTAGATTACACTAAATGTGTGTACATATGGCTGGAATACAGTACATGCAAAGTCACTTCTGTTTTACTTAATACTGAGCCATAAAAGTTGAGGTTAAGAGAGTCAGGTTTGTTATCTAGACAGTACTAAAAATGACTACTATGTATTCCTGGACTGGCCTTGTAAAATCTGCTTTTGCTTTCTCAAAAACTGCTTGCAAGGTGCCCTTGAGTAACACCATGCACATTGCTGAATCACCAAAAATATAACATTTTACTGGACAGCCTCCAGATGTTAATTCCATCAGTAAAACTACACTGACGTAAAAGAGTGTGTTGCTGAAAAAGAGCACGTGTAACTTGTTGCTTTCAGCTACTGGGAGCAAGTTGGAATGCTCCAGCTATTACTGAGCAGGTCAGCTGACATTACCTCCATACACAAGCCAATGAACCAGTAAGTACTTCCCTAGTGTCCAGGGTAATATTACCTTTCTTCCAATTCTCCCTTAGCTTGATTTATTTTTTATCTGCTCTACAACTGTTTTTGTCCATCTTTGGAGGTCACAGTGAGTCTATGACAGTTTGCTCAGACTATGTTATGACTTGGTTGTTTCTATTTCCAGGCTACATGTGCCAAGTTGGCCACAGATGCTGACATATGTAGAGCTTTAGCCTGCTGGCTTAATTCACCGACTTGCATTAGGAGAGAGAGGAATCAACTACAAAGTTCTGTACGTTTTTTTTAATGGAACGATATGAACCAGCCTTCTGTTAGATGTAAAGTGTAACTTGCTACACCCTTAACAACACTGAACAGTTAATCCATGTTTACATGTACAACAAGATACAGCAAACACCACAGTTCAATAACAAGATGTAACCACTGAACACAAAATACCAAATTTTAACTTATCTATACGTACATATTTAGAAATAGCTGGTTGTTTTCTTGTGTTTTACTTGTTATTCTGTTTCCCCCCTTTTTTCCTGTTTTATTTGGTGCACACCAGGGGCCACTGAGCTAGTCAAATGCCTTATATTTTAACATACTTGGCAATAAAATGAGTTAATGACCAAGAAAAGTTATGACTTTACTGGAGAGAAAGATGGAGAATAACATAACTCAGTTTCAGTCTGAAATGAGCTGGAAGGGACATTTGGAAAGTACAACTCAGCAGGCAGATGACTTGATTTTTGAGTACTGTAAATGTGATGAAGGTATTGTCTAAGTTCTAATCTGCCGAAGAAGCAGATCCCAAGTGGGGGACAGCTGCTCAGGCGTCCATCACCCATTGCCTGTCAGATTAGGGAGCCTACCACTCCTGATAAGATGAACCTGGATTGGGGCCAAAGCCACTGCACCAGGTGGCTAATGATGACAGAGCTAGACACCCTCAGACCAGCTACTTCACTGAGGAAGGCAAGAGCAAGCAAGGGAAACATGGACTATCATGTAAGGGGACTGATGATAGGAGTTTCAGTTTCGCACTGTTTAAATCACAAAACGTTATTAGGATGGTTGGAGCGAGCCTATTGTTTTTCAAGTCATTATTAGGTTTATACACACAGCAGGATGCTCCATCTTTCTTCGCTTTGAGGTAAGTTTCCTTCATGGTTCATCTATATTGAGGAAAACGAAGTGAGTTCTTAGAGGGCTCTCCAAATCGCCGTACTTGGCTGCCTTGTTTCAGTCTGTTGAGGGTTTGTGTTCCCTCCCCTGCAGGCCCTCGCTCTCTGATCAGGCAGAGAAAGGTGACTCTCCCCCACCTCCTACTTCTGAACAGCACTTCCTGCCTACCCTTCCTCCTCACCTTCAGGACAGCGCAAAGTTCCCCACTCCTCCTTCCACACCCCCGGAGAGGCACATACTCGAAGGTCTACCAACCCCACCTGCATCTCCCTGCTTTCCTCCTCCACCAGCCCCTGCCTCCACTCCTGCACCTTCTGCTTACCAGCTTGAGGACCACTGTCCTGCTTCTGCACCCTGCCACCCCCCTTTAAGGTACTGTATGAGCATGAACTCTGCCAGACTGTTGCTATGCCAGACCTGTTCATTTACTAATGTGTAGTTCATATGAGGCATTCAACATTTTTTGTGTTAAAGAATTTGATGTGAATGCATGTTTCTTTTTTTGCATGCCTCTGTTCTGCCTCTTTTGCAGTAGATCTGTTCAGTGCTGACACTAGTCCTTTTGGCCTCCTTGGTGACAAGTAGCCATGTCCTTATCCTTTCAACCCCAGTTCAGGTTAAATTACAGCATTAAATCGACATCTAGCACAAATAATTACCTTGTTTTGAGCTCCTGAACTGAGATTAAAACTACAGGAAGTGTAGTCTTCAAGGCTGTTTCCTTATTGTGATTTAAAGGAATAGTTCAGCATTTTAGGAAGGTGAGAAGATTGATACCAGCTGGGGCCAGGTGGTTAGTTTATCCTAACATAATGACTGGAACAAAATGCCTTTTGTGTGCTGGACTATTTCTTGTCATGTCGCTGGAGTCTCTGCTAGATGCCTGACAACTGTTTCCAAAACAAATTAAAAAGTACAGCACATAAGCTCCTGTAAAATGACAAATGATCATTTTTACACTTTGTAAACACTAAAATGTGTTAATTAGTGAGCTTCAGAGGTGCTGATAGGTGGATTTTGTTACCTTTAGTCAGAGTCATGCTTGTTGTTTTGTCCTGTTTCTGTTCTTTGTGCTAAGCTAAACTATTCAGCCGCTGGCTCATGCTTCATATTTACTACTGTATATGGACACATGAGAGTAGTATTGTTCTTATCAAAATCAGGAAGAAGCATATTTCCATAAAGTTCAACTATTCCTGAAACATACTGTGAGAATTGAGAGATACAAATCTGTCAGTGTTCACCATGTACAGATGCTACATACAGTATTAATGCCACTGAAATCTGGAGTAACTGTCTTGTTTTCTCTGTCAGCAACCCATTCATTTACCCCACTCACAAAATTACAGATTAGCATTGCTATGTGTGCCTACCACAGAAAATCAAAGAAACAGGATTTGCTAATGTATGAACTTAGTGGTCATGGAAATTCAGCTGTATACTGTATAATTGTGGTTTGTCTGTGGTGGATAAAGAAAAAGCACGAGGGTCAAATGTTTATGTGTATCTTTTACAGTATAAAGGAGAGCGCTCAAACCATGCTTTTTAACATTTAGCACAGTTGACTCTATCATAATAGTTTGTCTTATTATGACTGAATTCATGCCAGTTGGCTGCAACATTACTATTTCAACCCAGAACACTGATGACTTCATTTCACTATTTTAGTTTCCCCACTAATAATACTTATCTTTCCTCTGCTGCCTTTCTTGATTTTGGGATTTATTTCATAGACTTTATTTTATAAGAGGGGATGACTAGGCCACTTTCCAAGTGCAGTGTCATTTTACAACCAGCAGAGGGTGGTTTTCCTTTTCAGAGTCTAGTGTTCATGTTTTACTGCTCCTGTGTTTACACCCTGCTGCCTGAATTCTGCAGTCACCTGGTTCATAGTGTGTGAATGAACACAGCGAGACACATCAACTCTAATTTATCTGACTGTACTTCAGCATCAAATTGGAAATTTCTGTATAGCTTTCTATGTAAAATGAAACATATTTGCTTAAGGCTAACCTGCTTCAGCCTCTTTGGTTACCCTGAGCAGCGTTAGTTTCCAGTCATGTATAGTTTTACCCCACTCTTCATGGCATTCTTGTTCCAGGGCTACCAGATTGCTTGATTGTCTGCTATGTACAACCCTCTTCAAATCGATCCACAGGCTTTCATTGACACTGTAACTGAAAGAAATGCTAGGAAACTTGCTTGAGAGCTACATAAGAACCCAAAACAAACAGCAGGGGACCTGACAAAGTCCTTAGGGGCAACTGGAATAAAAGTCCACATCTCCACAGCCAAGCATAGTCTGGACAAGTCTGGACTGTTTGGGAGAAAAGCACACACTAAGCCATTGCTTACCTCTAGACATAAGGCAGCATGCTTGGAGCCAAGGAGCCAAGCCTCCTATCATCAGTCAAAAAGCTAAAAATGAAGAGGCAGTGGATCCTTCAACAAGACAAGAATCCAAAGTACAAAGCAAAATCGACTCAGGAATGGTTTAAAAGGAATAAGGTGAATGTTTTACCATGGCATTCACAGCGTCCAAACTTAAATATCATTTTTATGAAGGGCATGCCACTTGCAGAGCTGTCTAATTGTGTTTGATAACACAAGAATGGATTTGAATATTTCCACCTTGTAATTTATTTGAAGTATTTTATACACAGCCACAGTGATCTGTCCTGGAGTGGCCCACTTTGTCATAACTGTGTCAGCAGTGATGTTGTGGTAGAACCAGTTTCCCTCTTTTGTGGTCCTCCCTGAGCGTTGTATTTTTCCTTTGCTTAGGGTTTTTGAGTGTCTCTGCGGCAAATTAAGGGAGATATTGTTTGTGTTCTCTGTCTTAGGCTGTAATGAGTTTTTGAGACTGTGCCTTTGGTTAAGGTTCACACTTTATCTTAAACTGGCTTGATGATCATAATTCAAATTCTCACTTCAGCACTTTTGAAGATTATTATTCTTTTGCTGACAACTTGCTTACAGCTGCTGTTAAGATTTTACAGTGAAGCTGGAACAGCGTTGATAAATCTGTGACTTACAACAGTAGTGAGCTTTTAAAAAAGACCTTCTTTACAAGTCACACATCATATATAACTCTGGTTTAACTGTTTAAGTTTCATAGAACAACTAAAACCCATTTCACAGGGGTATTTATGTTTTGTGCATACAGATGAAAGCTGAGAGGAGGTTTGCATGGTTTCTAAGTCTTGCAAACTAGTCATTGTGACCCAATTTTTTTCTTGAGCACAGTAATGAATCTTTTATAGAAATCTGCCACAACCATATCTTCTAGTGACTGCATTTGTTGAAATTTTTATTTCTTGGTTTTCTTCAGTTTGCATTTGCAGCTGCAGCGTAGGTCAGACCTGTAAAGCAGCAAAAACGGATTGCTTATACCAGTCCTTTAATAGGAACGTCACACATAATTTATGAGGTGCTAAGGATGCATCTTTGAACTGGTATGGAGCTCGGGATGACAGTGGCAATCAATATTTTTGCTTAAGTAGGGGTTTCCTTTGGGAATTGTGAGTGGACAGCATTTTTACTTGGGCTATGAAACATCTGAGACAGGAATCGCATCAATATTTTTGTGAATTTCATCTTTACATGCAAACACTCCCGTTTTTAAGTGTGGCATTAGGTTGAACTTGGGCTTTGGGTTCTAGGTTGAGAAGTGGAAAATAAGATTTTATTTTATTTTTTTAGTCCTTTTAGCCAGAAATGTGACAACTGAACTCTGCACACAGCAGGTTTGCGTCACTACAAGTTTTACCAGGCGGAGTATCTATTGTTGTGTGCCCTCCTTTCCTTGCTTTCCCATGAGTGTACAATAGATTTACTGCTCTCGTATTTCCAGCTTCTCTTTCCTATTGCCCCTTTACAGTTGATGGGAAATGTGTAGAACCTGCTTGTGCTCTTATTTCTATCCCACAGGACACCTTTTCTGCATCTGTCACACTGATAGCTGAAAAAAAAGAAATGGGAAGGAGTGGCTAGACAGAATCAGAATCAGCTTTATTGGCCAGGTGTGTCGGACACATGAGGAATTTGACTCTGGTACAGCGGATCTCAATGTACCGGAATATTAATATTGCTCTCTGGTCTTTAATGCAATTCAAGGTTTGGTGAGAGTGCCAGTAAATTAGATCATCATCCCAGCCTTCTGCCTAGGGAATTGACATAGAGAGATTATTTATTTGGATGTTTATATGGGAGGACAGTTGTCCCTGCCTTACCAAGAGTGAGGACTTTGGATTATGATTTATATATATATCTATAGGTCCCACATCCTCCGTATGTAACCCCTCTCACTGGAGTTACTTGTATAGTAGCATTCCAGTAGTTCCCTGTTCTCCTCTCTTGTCCATGAATGTCTTGTTCCAGTAGTCCACTGCTCATCAGGTTGCCCTGGTTCCCCAACACTTGACGCAGACCTTGTTGACCCGGGCGACATCCGAGCCAGTGTGACCGGACATAGTAGTGGTGGACAAACAGAGGATAAAGGCCGTAGCAATAGATGTAGCAATTCCAAGCGATAGCAACATCAGGAAGAAGGAACATGAGAAGCTTGAGAAATACCAAGGGCTGAAAGAAGGCACAAGTGGTCCCCGTGGTAATAGGAACATTGGGGGCTGTGACCCCCAAACTGGGAGAGTGGCTCCAACAGATCCCAGGAACAACATCTGACATCTCTGTCCAGAAGAGTGCAGTCCTAGGAACAGCTAAGATACTGTGCAGAACCCTCAAGCTACCAGGCCTCTGGTAGAGGACCCGAGCTTGAAGGAAGGAATACAAGACCGCCCCAAAAGTGGGGGGGCAAGTGGGGAATAAATATATATGTGTGTGTGTGTGTGTATACTAAGGGTTACTGGTGGAGCTCCTTGAATAAGAGAGAATATAATAGGGTCAGACTTGAATAATACACACAAATACCAGTTTCTTGGAGTCTATTGTGAACCTCAGGCATCACTTTGTTTGGCCACACTGGCTGTTAGAAGCTTCCATTGTGTGAAACGAAGGCGTAAAAATGACATTTTCGCTGTGCAGTACATTGGGTGACAGAGGGGGATCCTGGAAGGAGAGAGGCAAAGGCGGTAGTTACGGTTACTGTATGAGGGATGAAGAAGGGGACTGATAGTGTGAAAGAGTAGATCCCTGTTAATCAATGTGCTTGTGGAGGTCAGCTATTGTTTGCATACTCACAGTAGGAGACGAGAAAAAGCTGCTTGTCTTTTTAAAGGCACAGGAGGCTGATGTCAGGGGAGAGAGTGGAGACGAGATGGGGGAGGAGGCAGTAACAGAGCTCAGAGGTATGAGCAACCAAACAGAGATGAGGCATCTCAGACCCTCGTGCAAGAGGACAAAGCGGGATTATTATTTCATCCTGTTTGTTGTGGATTATTGCCTTCTTGATATTTTGTTCTTGGATCTTTTATTCCTCCTGGTGTTGCATCATTTTACCAACAGATCAGAAACAGGAATATTCACAGTCTGGAGAGGAGCAGAGGTTTGGGAATGTTGTGTATAAAATGAAGAGCCCTTAATCGTCTGCTGCTTTGCTCCTGATGCAAGCAGGACTCGCTTATCCACTGCACTGCAGCACAGTACGCTTAGCTGGTGCTCACCTCCTCTGACACAGGCTGCTTCCACTTCAAGGGCTGGAGCAAAAGGAGGAGCAGGTGGATGTGGAGGGTGGCTGGATAACAGGAGCAGGCAGGGGGGAGGGGGTAGAGCTGGCTGAGGATGGGAGCCAATGAGTCCATGGAGCAAGGACAGAACCCCTGTCCTGCTCAAGAACACATGTGAGTTTGACTTAACCTGAATTTTTGTCTGGAAGTGTTTGAATGTGTCATCAAGTAAATAAAACAGCAAAAGACAATGAGTTTAGTCAGAAGCAGAAGGTTTGGCAAGCAGCTCCAACTGCATTTGTTTTGTTTTTGGTCCTCTGTGCAATATAAATCAGTTGTTGACAGGGTGATTTATTATGAAAATGCTATGACCAGTGAGTGAGAATGTGGATTAATTTGCCATTTCTGATATTGGTTAATGTTGCTGAATGAATTTTTGCCTGTTACACATAATGCCATGAAACCCGTTCCGACTGTAGAATCCAGTGTGACTAACTGAGCATGTCATTGTTGTTGTTTGCTTCTGTGACGTAAACAAGGATGAGAGAATTTGCAACACATGCCCAGGCACCTAGTATATCAGTGTGCCTAGAACACAATGCAGTGTGTATGGAAGAAACATGCTTGTGCTTCAGGGGAAACTGTCAGAATCAGAATAGGCAGTAGTGCCCCTTGGAGGTTGTTGGTGTGATGTTTTGTTCTGTGTAAAGGAGGACGTGACTGGGAGCAGGAGCTGGTGACGGCGTTGAAATATAATGCGCTTTGTGGGGGTGGAACATGACAATTCAGGACTATCAGTGGACGAGAGAAACAAGGCAGAGGTAGAGATGTAGAGAGACAGCACAAGAGTGCTCCACTTTGCTGTGTTTTTTTTATATCCCAGACACTTCTGCACAGGGGAGCAAGGATATGGGTAGAAACAGGAAAGGGATAAAGAGAATAAGGAAATGCACTAACTGATTGTGTGCCTGTTCTGTGTGTAAGGTAGAAATGATTGATTTATAGCATAATACAGTCATTTTTCATCTCAAAGTTCTACTAAATTCAGACCTCAGAGGACTGAATACTTTTATAACAATACCAGCAACAAAATACAGGGTCTTAGCTCACTCCCTGCAGTGTGTAACGCTGTCAAAAGCATGTACAGTAGCGTGCTGGATGCTGTGAGTGGGTTGTCCTGTCACGGAGTTGACGGTTCAGGTCCTGGCTTCTTCTGTCCACATGCTGAAGAGTCCTTGGGCAAGACACTGAACCCGGCGACAGCTCTGTGAACGGGCAAGTATTGTGAAGCACTTTAAGTGCTATGATAGAAAATTGTTATTTATGTTTCGTTCATTTACTGTACAACTCACCCATCAGTAAGGCTCTGGTCTTAAAGTGTTATGTTATGGACCAACTTATGTGTATGGTCAAGGCCAAGGGAATTTTTTTTTCATCTCATTT
>NW_018127883.1:4603759-4637681 GCF_001952655.1 Monopterus albus | reverse complement strand
TAATATATTTGATCTTATCTTCAAAATGGAGCGATATTTAACCCTCTTCTTTCTGATGACCTGGCCTGCTGTGCTATCTGCTTGCAGTCAAAACTTTAGATCATATTAGATGAGGTACTGCACATTGAGATTATTAGTCTGAAACTCCTTTGTCTCAGTGGTGTCTGTTTTGTGAATGAGTGCATTTCATGGACAAAGAGATACTAGGCTCCAGAACAGAGAATTTTTTTTTTTTTGCTGATTGAAGTTGACATCAGTGCAAATGCAAAACATTTGCTCTTTGAGAGACAGAGGTGCAAAGTGATTCTCCATAAGACTCCATTTCCTGATCTTGAAGACTCATTTGTAGAAGACATTGCTACTTTGTGCTCCTGTACCATTACCAAGCTTCTACAAGCTGCTCCCTGCTCACATCACATCTGTGCATGTGAAATTGGAGAGGCTCTTATAAAATGAAAATAGGTTGTTATGGTGCTTCACAGTGGCTATGATGTAATACTTATATCCAGGCACTCGCTCATCATGGGGTTAAAAGTGCAGGAGCTCCCTCTGTTGGTCTGTTCATTTCTACCTTACAGGAGACCATAGACTGTACAAAGTGTGATGAGGGACAGACATGTCTTTCCTCTTTTCACACTACAGAACAAAACAGTATGAACCATATCCACAGTGTTTACTTTTCTATTCAGGTACATTTTTGATGCAGTTTATTCATTAATAATTGTTTTGTCACAGACATTTGCAAAGCATGTGACAGATTTATGGTGAACTGAGCTGCCACAGAGCCCATTTTATGCTGATGAAAGCCTGACTAGATGCTGCTCTTTCCGTTCTTGCTTGGCAGACAGGCAGTAGATTCTTTAATGCCAAAAATGCTAACAGCAGATCACCAATCAACTTGAAAGCTCCGAAACAGCTGGGGGAGAAGAGACTGATGCACAAGGAGAATTTAGTAAAGGGATGATGAATTATAGAGATGGAGCAGGAGGTGACTGAAAGCAAGAGAATCTAAAATAAAAGAGGAGGGGAATGGAAATAGATGACAGTCATTGTCCAGACAGTGGAGAGATAATGGAGGGAGTGTGTAGCAGCTAATCTGTCCAGAGATCAGTGGTCTGCCTTCATTCATCCATTCCATCAGAGTTGTCTTCTTATCACTCTTTAGTGGTGACATATGTGGTATTTTCTGTAAAGAACATCTTTATTTGCAAAGCAAACATCTTAAAATGTCTTGTTTTTTTGAAGAATGTGCATATGTAAGACAGACAGGTAGTGTTGGGTTTAAGTGCTGGTCCAGTCCAGTTTCCCCCTTTTCCCTGTGGTTCCCCCTCCAGCACTGTGAAAGAGGTTTAGACAGGCTGAGCTGAGAATTGGCTGGAAGCAGAGACACGTCTGGCTGCCTGAAATGCAACGCTTCCCTGCCTCACGCTGCAGAGTTTCTGTCTCCGGGCAGTCATCTCAGCCTGTGATAGGCTGCTATTAACTGCTGCTCTCTTTGTTCCGATTCACCCTTCATACTCTGACTGCTCACCCACACACCACTTTCCTTCTTTCTGTGTTTTGTCTGCTACTAGGTAACAAAAGAACTGCTGAAGATACAATTATGTTAACACAAAGGCATTGTCAGACTGATTTATATTCATCTTATTATTAAATATTTCATGTAATTACGATACTCCTTTCAGTGTATGTTAAGTATTTGAAAACTCGTATTTATGACATATTTCTTATTTCAAAACCACAGACAAGTACCATTACTGAATAAAGATGATCAATATCCATTCTGGGAGGAATAGGAGTGAGAGATATGCAAGCACTTCTGCTGGTTAAAAAAATGTTTTGGAGTCTGCAATGTGCTTTTATTTGTCTTCTGCATTAAGTAATACCCTTCACAGGTTCCTGTTGGCTAGACAAGCTTCACTGTGTGTGTGTGTGTGTGTGTGTATGTATGTGTGTGTGTGTGTTGGCCTGTGTGCATCCAACCACAGTTTTTTTTTCTCCACCATAATGGAACATATGGCGGAAACGACCTCCAGTTACCATAGCAACACAGTGTTTGCTGTTGCATGAGAAATGTCTTCTGCAAGGACATAAACAGAGCACTGAAATTAGCCCTAATTACTGTATTATTTCACTGTATTCAGTTTTATTTCCATCCATACCCTGTAAGTACAGCTTCTACATGAACATTTTTCTGATGGACATCAAAACAAAATGTTCAGAGAGCAAGATCTTTTTTTCACAAATGAATGTGTTGAGTAGTTTTATTTACATATTTAACTTGGTGCATTGTATGCTTATTTGTTCTGTGCATATTACGCTCTATAAGTGAGTCCTGTCTTCAAAGCTGTCTGTGTCACTGACTGTCTGACAGCATGATCCTGGTTCCCTGTGACTGATCCAGGTGGATCTCCAAGAAGACCAGTTTTATCCTGCAGGGGCACACTGGGCCCTCACAGGGATTACAGCTCTGGCTCCCTTCTTGACCATGTGCTGCCTCATCACATAACAAAGCATTTTGAAAATGGGGATGGTTTTAAGGCAACACATTTGTGGATAAATTCTACCTAATATATTGAAATGTAATAAAAGGTCCCATGTATCCTTATACCCTGTTTTAGCCTCACAGTTTTAATATGGTGTCTGATGTTTTTATGTAGCCTGATGAATGAATTTAATGTGTCAGTGGGGCACATTGCAATGTAAGTAGAACCACTATCTCTGCTGTGATGTGACCTCAGGGATAGTGGACGTAATAACCATGACAACAAAAGATATTTATCACCAGCCTCTGTGAATGCTTATGTCTCAGCTCTGCATTTTTGTTGCATTGGCCATATTGGTAATATTGTTGGCTGAATCGTATCCCCTTTGTCTGTCCTGTAAAGACTTTTATTTGATTAATGTTTGCCTCCATCTGTGACAAAGGAACCTCAAGGGATGCTGAATGGGTCCAGTAATGTCTGGAGGAGAATCCCTATAGGTTAGCTGGATCAATGTATAGTATGAGCTGTCATTTAACTGTGGGGGGAGGGCGACAATAATGGAATCGGTTCCTCTGGTTCATTGTACACGACTCATTTCATTGTAAGGTCTCAAGGGTATGTTGCAGAAGCCATCTTCTGCATGTGCACACAATAATCTTCTCCGGTATACATAGTTTTCAGATCAATTTCAGTATGTCTGTGAAAATAACCTGGGTTTGTAGAGCTAAATCTGGGTGTGTCTTAGCACTGACAAAAGGTCTGTCAATTTTTTTATTTAATTCAGGTAGAAAAGGACACTACAGTACAGGTTAAGAGAGAGGAAACATAACATGCAGTGGTGGTAGATATAATGAGCAAGCTTTATCAGAGCAGTTTTACTGCCTTTTCTTCTATGTGGATAGAGCAGAGTGGTTCAGGAGCAGGAGAGATAGGGGAAGTAGAGGGAGCAAAGTAGAGAGAGGTAGGCTGTGAGAGAAAGAGAGAGAGAGAGAGGGAGTACCAGACTATAAGGTATGCAGGCTATGGGCTTCTGCAGCCAGTCTCATTTAGTCTGGGAGGAGCGGAGACAGACTGATATGGCTATAGGTGGCAAAGAGGAGCAACGTGAAGATGCTAGATTGGAAACAAAGAGAGGCAGCTGTTAGACTGTAGAAAACAAGAGAGAACGAAGAGGAAAGGTTGGTCTTGGTCATTGTCTGAGGAAGAGGTGGTGGGTGTCTACCTGAGTGTCAGACAGTAGCATCTTGGTGCGGAGAGGTGTGGCCCACCGGCAGCCATGGCAGTGAGTACGTGGCAGGCTCTGTCTCCACTGCAGTGGGCTCGCTGGGGCTGGGATACACTGCTAGGGGGGACAGGAGATGGGGACAGCCCAGGCTCGGATCCGGCTCTGGGGCTCCTCCGGCGTCTCTCTTGGGGCTCGCGTCATGACAACATGATCAGAGCTGCCGAGGAGCTGGTGAGACAGAGGTGAGAGAGGACGGGAGGCAGGGGCCACATACAGGCAGATAATACATTGATCAAAGGAGCATGAGGGGTGTATTTGCTACCATCTGTATGGGTGTGTGCATGATGCTGAGCGAGACCAATGAATATTGTTCTTGTTTAGGAATATAACATATACTGACTTTATTTGCCAAAATGCAAGGGTTTATATTCTTGGCAAAATCTAGAAATCAGTCATTTCTCTGTTTGGGACCTGATGGTTTTTCCTCATGCCCCCATCTATTGCATAGCTTTTGTATCTTTAGATATTGTGCTTGTCTTATGTGTTAATATGTATTAATATGTTTGTGTGTTAAAAATTGAAGTGCTTACTTGGAAAATATTCTCTGTTGTGATATGATGTTTCAGAAGGAGAGATGTTTATGATGTCAGTTTCAGTATCAGGCTGATACAGACACTCGGGTCATTCAAGTGATATCATCCTTTACTTACAGCAGCTTTGACTTAGTGTGTCCCTTTTTGTGTCACAGGAGCTCAGACTCAGATGGAGCATTTGAGACCCCGGAATCCACAACTCCAGTGAAGGCTGTTTCTCCCACAGATAGCCAGAACCAGCAGCTTACGTCTGACGACAAAGGTACAGCAGGAGAATTATTCCAAGATGTGTGTTTTGTGCGTATACAACATGATAGCCTGTTCCAGTGTTGTAAGATTAGCAGCGAGGCAGGTGAAACAAGATGTTGTTCCACCATCTAGTGGAATGAAGCAGTATTTCACATTTGGCTTTGTTTGCTGAGACAAACATGTCACTACACAAAACTGAAGCTTTTGGTTTATCTAGGAAAGGCTGATAAGTCACTTCAGACTCTCTTTCTCTTTCTCATGTGATTATTTTTCAACAAATTATTTATATCACATTTTAATCTATATTTAGATCTGTCCAAAGCCAGCTACCTTTTAGTTCCCACTTGCATTTTAGTGTCCTACATGAGTTAACATGCTATGTGATCAACCCAATTTCAGTTGCTTTTTAAAAAGATTTTTTGTTTTGCCTTTTTGATAACTGAAGATCACTTCTTTACATTCTGTCTCTCCATCCTTTGTAGTAACAGACACCTCAGTCAGTGATCCTGCCTCTTACTATTCAACCGATCCACCGTGCCATTCCCCATCTTCTACTTTTGATGAAAACAAGCCAATTGCAGCCAGTGGCACATACAACATTGAACTTTTTGCTGCAGATTCAACAAGTCACACTCTGACCCGTTCCCTCAGCCTCCAGGGAGGAGAACTAGAAAGTTCTGGTCTGTTGGATGGATCCACAACAGGAGGTTTCCGTCCACATTCTGAATCCTTCAGCATAAGCACTGAGAGTGCCCCAGGGACTCTACGCAAGCCCAAGAAAGTCCGTCCTGGTTCTGTAAAGAAGAAGCCTCTTCTTAGACAGAACTCCAACCCAGAAAGTCCAAGGCCATCCTCATCCAGCAGCACCCCAGAGGTCACGAAGTGGGAAAAGCCTCAAACTTCCAGTCCAGCTCAGGCTCAGGAGGAAGCAGAGAGAGGATCTGCAACCCCAAGCCCTGGAGGAACCCTTCGAAGGACCAGGAAGAGCCGAGCAGAGACTCCACCTCCTCTCCTAGAGGAGACCAATCATAGCAGCCAAGAGGAGAGCCCTCCCACCTCTTCCTTACCTTTGTGCCAGGAGGAGACCCCTCTTCCTGATAAACCAGTAGGCAACGACGAATCTCCCATCCTCCCCAGTGGCTCCTACAAATGGGATCCAGATAATTTTGAGAATATTGATCCTTTCAAGACTGGAGGCAGTAAAATTGCTAACTCGCCTGTTTTGGGTCGCAAAGATCCTGTGTTTGCCCCCATTACCACCCCACCAGACAGCCCCCCTGTTCCGGCTGTGCAATCGTGGCCCCCGGCTCCTCTTGAGGAGCCAGTCACTAACTCTGAAGAGCAACCCATCCTCCTCAAGCGTCAGTCAGTAAGGCTGGAGTTTGACTATTCTGAGGAAAGCAGTGAGGCATCGCACCAGGCATCTCCCCCACTCAAGAAAGTGGGCAAGAAGTCTGGTGCCAAGATGCCTCTGAGGAAACCAAAGCTGGGGCTGAAGAAGGTCACCCCAGCACAGATGGAGCAGCTGGACAACGATCCTCCAGTAACCCACAATGTCAATGAGGATGAAATCCCGGTTCCTAAGGCCTCTTACAAGTTTGAACCTGACAAGTGGGAAGATCCAAATTTCAATCCATTTACTTCAAAGAAAGGCATTGCTAACTCCCCTGGACTATCGAGGCCATCTTATAACTTTGATGCCGGTAACTTGGACGACACCATAGACCCTTTCAAATCCTCCAGTAAGATTGCTACTTCCCCTCCCAAGACCTCTGCCTGCTTTGAACTATTATCCAAAGACAATGACAATGAAAACGACAACATCGAGGAACTGGAGGACCAAAACCAGAACAAACCTGCCAAGAAGAAAAAAACTCCTATCAAATCGTAAGTTAACACAGTATTACAAGAGCATCATATGCCAACCAGCCACTTTATTAGGGTGCATACACCTGTACAGTTGTATGCAATTCAATGCCACACTTCCTTTTTAACATCTGTGTTTATGAAGCTTAGAATGTTTCAGTTGTTGGTGACTATATTACATTCAGAGGTGTTCTTAATATTGTGACCCTCTCATGTACTGTATGTAGCTGGGGAGGACAAAAATAAGAAACACCTCTGAATATAATGGACTACATTATATTCAGAGGTGTACAACACCACCTTTAACTATGACCTCAATAATTAGCATATAATTGAATTTATGCATTTATGACAATTTCACCAAAAACTGAAACATTCTGAGCTTCATAAACACAAATGTTAAGGCAAAAGTGGTGCATTGAAGTGCATACAATTGTACATGTGTACCTAATAAAGTGGCTAGTGAGTGTACATTAATCAGAGAGGCCACACTCACTTGCAGAGTGTTGTAGTGCACTGTACATTGTATTGTATGCCTAGGAATGCCTGCATTTTGATTAGGTTTTTAGATTAGTCTGTGTCTGTTTGCACCCCACTTGTCTACTATGCCAGTGTCCTCTGTCTGTCTCTCTGTCACCTGTGTCTGTGTATTGTCATATGTCACAGGAAGTCCAGGGGTGTGTCCTCTCTGTGTTGTCTGTTGTAAGTACAAGGGGCAACACAACCATCCACCCTTTTTGACCCTTAATTCCATGTGGCTTTACATTTAAAGCAGCATGCTGCCCTGTTGTCCCTCGTCTTACTGTATTAACAGAAACATCACAGTCCCTCATACCCACGGTCAAACAATCCCATTGACACGGCTTTAAAAAAAATTCTGCCTGTTTTAACCAGAAGATACCTGGTTTCAGTTTTGGTTTAAAATCTGAATTACGTACAGTGCAATCCTAATTGAAAGACTTTATGGTACAATTATTATAGTTATCTTAATATACTGTCTTCATAATATCTTAAGTAAGTGTAAAATGTATAAGAGCATTTGAACACAATTTGAAAGAGTTACTACACACAAGCTGGAAATTTTTCACGTGGACACATTTAGCACAATGCAGCAAAGTGCACAGAATTGGACCATCACATCACACTTGGTGTAGTCAGCAGTGTATAAGGCTTGAAACATGCTTCCAGTAAGGGTCAGTGCAACAGCGCTCAGTGAGCTGCTGTTTCTCCAAAATGAAAGTATAACAATTGGAGCAAATTCTGTTGTGTGGTAGAATGTTCCTTTATCTTTTTTTAGTGAAGTAGACACAATTCAAGATGAGTTTTAACTTCCATGCCACTGTATCCCACCTGCAAATGTGTAATAATGGAGGTGCTTGTGCTCCCTCTTGTGTTCATTGTGGCTATTGTTAAAACAACAACAACAAAACATGTAACAGTGATTATATATTTTTGTTTTTAGATGATAATATAGGTGAGTCATCCTGAAAATTGACAGTTGCTTTCCAGGTACTTCCGGCCCTTTATAAATCCTTGAGAAGTAATGTTTTATATTATCTATAAGCTGGAAACTGAGGTAACAAAAGTAAAAACCTGCTACTAATGGTTAATTGACAACGACTGCATTAATGTCCTAACTAACCCACTATACTGCCAGATATATTCCTGTCTCAGAGCTGTGTTATTTGTCACTTTGTTTGAAAAGTAAACTACAGTATTTGTAACATAACATTCATTTACCAATACTCTTGACTGTGCAGTTACTAAACAGACTCAGCACTCCTCACAAACTTTCACACGTCCACACATAGTACGTATATGATAATTACATTTTCACATATTTGTGACTGTACACACTTTTGAGATATGAATCAGTTGCACTTTAGGGGCTGAGTGAGTCTGTATCTTGATCAATAGTTTTTCTTTTTCTCAGTAATACTTTCAGAGTGAAGAGGTCACCAAAGAAATCCCCGTTATCTGAACTATCCCAGGTGCGTACCTAATGCTTCAGGCTGTATTTGTACTTTTTCACTTGTCTCCATCAGTTTGGTTTACCTGTATTTCTCTTTCTTCCCTTTGATTCCATGACTGCCACCGCTTTTGTTGTGTGACAGGATCCTGCACCTTCAGACGAACCTCCCTCCCTCCACCAACAGGATGACCATGCCACAGATGAGGAGAAGCTGGCCTCCTCCACCAGTCATAAGTGGGCAGCCCTGCATGACATAGATGCTGATGTGAACTCTGACCAGCAAAACTTCCCTCATCCATGTGACCTTACATCCCTTGTTAACGAGAACAACCTTCCTAATCAGACACAAGGTGAGGCGCTGCCATGTGATCTTGGATCTGTCTTTGTGCCTGCAGCCACCTGTCAAACCAGTGTAGCAGGATAACATGAAAAGGTGGTGATAAAACTAGTGTTTGGATAAACCATTATTTATTGCAATCAGTTCTTTACTGCTATTCATCCAGCAACATTATTTGTTTTTGTGGCAGTGAAATAAGCCTGCTGGCCTAGTTCTCTACTGCCCTCTGACCTCCAGAAGAGCCACCTCTTCCCAGAGGCTGCCTGGCTCAACCCATCTGGGTCAGAGCTGAAACAGGGAGCAGGCAGAACTCAGCCGCTCATCCCATCTGGCCAGAGCTCAACACTGCTCAAAATGGCTCTGCATCTAAATCTTTGTTTTATCTCTCTGTTTTAGGGCAAGACTATGAAATTGAGTACATGGAGAAGATTGGCTCTTCTTCGCCTGTGAGTATTTCACATTATTAAGAGATTTAATTTGTGTTCATATGTCTAATGTTTACCACTTTACTTTATTAATTTCTAGTGGCATGTTTTATATGTAATATGTTTTGGCTACCAAAAGCAAAGGAGATTTAGGATTCATACATAAAAATGGTATGTTTTATTCTCCAGTGTGACTTACAGTCACTGTCTGTGAAGAAGCCATCACTGTACCTGAAGTTGGATTCAGTGTCTGATACCTTAACCAAGAAAACCTGTGCACATGGATCTGAACCCAGCTCCCCCTGCACAGGGTACTACACACTCTACTTCTGCTGTACTATCCTATGTTTTTATTTAAATATGTGTAGTTCAATTTCATTATTTCATGCATTGAATGTTCATTGTACATTTTCAGTGCTTTCCTGGTATTTCCAGTTTGCTAAGTTTAATCCACAATGATCTGGAGTGCATAATGCCTGTAGCTCAGCTGTTCCAAGACATTTTGTTATTAACATTTTCATACATTATATACAGTACATTACACTCATGTCACTCTCTGTGCATTCTTTTTCTCATTCTGTGCAGGAGTTTTGAGGAGATGGAGGCCCAGATAACAGCAGGTATGAAGACACCGGTGCTAAGTTCTCGGCTTGGTCCCGAGGGCTCTGCTGGGGACAAGGGCAAGAAGAGAGAAAGCGAGTCACTTAGCCGAACAGAGAGCACAGAGAGGGATGAGCAGGTGAGCCAGATTCAAACTCAGTGAGCTGTTATCACATACTCTGTCATTTCTGAGTCTTGTCACCATTGTGTGGAGAATATGTCAGTTTAGATTTTATATAATTTACACCATGCCACTGTTTAGTCACAAGGGGGAGACAGAGTGCCACTCTACACATGCTTTATTGTAGGCCATGACTTGCCCCGCCAACATGAATGTAAAGTTATGTCAGTGATAACAAATAGTCAGTCTGCCACACTAAGTTTTCAGCTTGAACTCAGTGAGTCAGCTCCCACTGCTGCCACTCAAACAAACATTCAGCGCTTGCTTTGCCATGCTGACCCCTGCCCTCCTCCCTGCCCTCTGCCTACTCCTCCTGGTGAACTTATAGCCCCCTAGCCAGGGCCCAATGGAGGTTCCTGCTCCTGGTCTGGCCATGCCCCTGTTAGACAGGCTGTCTGAGTGTGATGACCCCCTGCAGTACCTGGAGCCTGACCTGGCTGAGACCAACCCCACTGCATTCGCCCAAAAACTACAGGTGTGTTGACAGATCACACATGACCCCTCTTGACCCCCTTATAGATCTTGGCTCTGTTGATTCATTTGTGGGTCTGATACATGATAGTGTATAATTTTGGATGGATGTTATTCCCATTGTGTCACCTTATTACTTCCTGCCTTTTCATTGCCAAGTTTTCAAGTTCCTCGTCTTACCTAAGTTGCAGTTTTTCATCTTACTGTGAGAAATAAATGGATGGTGTGTGAAATGTAGACAACATCAAGTGTGTGTCCTCAACTGAAATTTCTATATTCTTCCCTTTGCTCTCTCATCCTTGGGCCGCAACCCCCCTCCTTGACCCCAAAAATCCATCAACCCCTCCCCACATGTGTGCGGCCCAGGAGGAGCTGGTGCTTGCTGCCCTGAGGATAGAAGCTCTGCAGGTAGCCAAAAACATCTCTCAATGCCCCTCCCTCTTCAATGTATCCCCCCAGGTACTGCGCTGAGTCAGCCTGCACCTGCTGTATGTGTGTCATTGAGCAAAAGAATAGATGAGTGATCACATAATAGCGAGTGTGTGTAAAGGTAAATGTGCGTGACTGTGGTGCGCGCGCATGAGTGTGTCTCGGCCTGCTTCTCCCTCCCCCTAAACACACCATTCTGAGTGTGACTGTGAACCCATGGCCTTATCAACACGGTGGCTGCACCACTACATCCGCAGTCCTGCCACCTCTTCAGTCCCACATATACTGTGAAATCTCCAACATGGCTTTAAGGTGTCCAGCTCCCATCCTGACTAGCAGTGAGCTCTTCCAGGTTATCTCCTCAGGAACAGTGTGCTGTGCCTTCTTAGTCCCTCGCCATTATTATGCATGGTGGGCAACATGCATGTTGCCTGTTCATGAGAGGCTTACATGAGCATGAATGTAACTGGGAATGTCACACACTAGACCTGACATCAGTGACTAAGGTGTTACATGGATATAACTCCCTCAGATGTCTTTGTTGATACTTTGCTGTCATTACCCCAAATCCCAGTCACATTCTTGTTTTCTTCCTTTTCCCAGACTAACAGCACTAACAAATAGCTACACCAAGCAGATGTATTCAGTTTAGCTGGAATTTTAGTTAGAACATCTGGTCGAAGGACTTGTGTTGAAAAAGCATGCACCTAGAAATAGTGAGTGTTTTTTTTTTTCCTTTGCTAGATAATCTATAGTTTATGGTCAGTGGAAAAACTTTCATAAGAGTTGGAGCAGGGCAGACCCTTCTCTGTGCTCTTTCCTTCCAAATCTTATGCTGTTGTCCCATACATTTTACAGTCTCGAATCAAGAAACCCAGCACTCAACGGTGGAATATCAACGGTTCACCCTTATTCCTAGTAAGGGTAACATTATAGATCTGTCTTTGTTTTAATCTAACTACAGTGCAGTCTAACTACCCTATTTGGTGATAAACACAATTTTCATTGTTTATGACTCAGTGCACGAGCACACTGGTTTTTAAATAAGTTTAAAGTGCTGACTTTCAGCTTTAAAGGCAATTGAGGGTGTTCACATTTACACTGGTTCAGAGTGTAGGAAGGACTTTTGCCTGTAAATGCTCTTAAATTAAAGCTGAAATTCTGCATTTCACCCTCCTTGCGCTGGAATACAGAGCAAAAATGACTGTCCAAGTACCTGTTGACTGCACTGTATAACTCTAGCTCTCATAGACCCTTAAGTCCATAATCCAGAGAGTCTGCAACTTCATTCTCCCTACATTTGCTGCCTATCGTAGCTGTACTTTGTCCCTTTACTTGTCTGAGTTGTGTTTTCTGCAGTTATATCTACTGTAGAATCTCTCTTACAGTTTTTATGCATCTCCTATTGAGTTATATTTATGTTTCTTGTAGAGATTGTCTTGTGGCTTCAACTTTTGTCTTTAATTAGCTTTTTTTTCACATTAAGTAGTTTTTTCCTTAATTCTATGCGAATTTTGCCTACAGCATTTGTGAAAATGATACCAAAATGTTTGTAGTTTACAACACATGTCATCCAGGGTGAACTGGAAAGGGTGCTTTTGTTTTGTACAGTGCTGAATTATCAGCCAGGCAAATCTGGCATGTTGTTTGTGGGGTAACTGCTTTGTGGTAATTTCATTCATTACAATTTTGTTTAGCCATATGCACCACTGAAGCACAACAAAAAATTTAAATGGTCTCTGGGCTAAATAGATTGGGGGAATGTCAGTTTGGGTTGGGGTCAGCTGGGGTTCCTAAGATAATTCTTGGGAATTTTCTGTAGAGCTTTATGCAAAAGTTAGTGTTTTCTTAAAGTTTCTGTTTAAACCTCATTGAACTGGGAGGGTAAGTTGACTAAAAGCAAAAGAGGTCCATAGTTGCCTAAACTTGACCAGTGTTTACCTGTGGAATAATGGAATGACTGCTTTATCCAGACCAAATGCTGTTGTTTTTCATGTATTACTGGATCTCAGTGCATTTGTTTCCTTTGAACCTCAGCCATCAAGTCCTCCTGTAATCCAGGTCTCCTAAGGATGACTAAATTTTTTTCAGAGCAGAGTATTAGGGGACCAAAACTGCACTATAACATGAATTGCTTTTGCATTGTCACGTGATGCTTTGTGGGAGGACTTGTTGTAGTCGTAAGCTGTGATGCTCATATGAACATATGCATTAGTTATATCTTGTTTTGTATTGTCTCTCAGTACACGTCAACCCTATAACCAGTATCATCTTTTTTCTATCAGTAAATCCTGTGAAATTTCTGGCTTATCTCCCATCATAGTCTTTGTAATTATAAAAAAATTGGGCAAATGCTGTAACAGGCTACACTAAACACCACGGTTCTAGCCACATTAGTTCAGACCAGTTTACCATGCTGTTATTTGCTTTAACATGAGACTAACCTCTAGTTCCCATGCTGCCCAGTTTGCTACCCTATCCTCCCTCTCCTGTATATGATGCAGTCCTTGCTATATCAGCTGCTGTCCTCCTTCCTCTCTGCCTTGCCTGGAACCAATCTCATTCAAGCTACTGCGATGACCAGGTGATCATGATCGCTCATCTGGGGACAGCATCAGCCAATCACTTGGCTAATAATGTGGCAAATGAAGACTGTTGCATCCAATCATGTGGCGGCTGACCAAGTCTTCAGGAACATCACTAGCCTGCCTCATTTACATATTGACTTTTCTGCGTGGTACATTTTGGTGTAGCTTGATGCTGCCTTGTGGTTTGGTTCAGGAATCCTGTTGAGAATGTGCGTGTGGACCCAAGATTGAGGCTGTCCCATCTGTAGCCCAGTCTGCTTTGTAACTGGTTATATTTCCTTTCCTTTCCTTCCTCTCTTTTTGTTCATGGAAACAGCACAGAGATGTGTCATCTCCAGTAGAGAGTGCTGTGTCCAAGAACACGTTGTATCCAAGGGCGGTCGCCTCCAACTACATCGAAGACGAGAGTCCCCACCTGCCCAGAGATCTGGACCATTCGCTGGAAATTGCAAGAGAGGAGGTGCAGATTTTTAATTGTATAATCTAATAAATGCTGTATATACTTTAACATCTCACACTTCACTCAACTAATTTGTCAACTACCTCAGATTGTGACAAAGGAGAAAGAAGTGCTGGAGTGGCAGAGGAAGTATGAAGACAGTCGCCAGGAAGTAGTGGAAATGAGGTAAGAAGTTGCACCTTAGGCTGTTCATCACTTACATCACAATGAAGTCACACCCATACACCACAGCGTGGATTTAACACCTCCCTGTGTTTTTGTTAAATGGCACTGTGTCATGATGCTTAGTGTCTCCACTAATTATCACCGTTTAACCAGTCAATTGGTTTACTATGCTTACACTGTCAAACACAGCCACGATTAACTGCATAGTGGCGAGCTAGTTAAAGAAGTATGTACTACCAGAATGAGTGTTAGCAGTGGAGGATAAAGACATAAATGCAGTTGTATTATATGTTTATGCTTTAGAGTTAAAGGTTAGTTATCCATGAGACAATGTGTTGCTCATTTCGATTATACATCATCCACTGCCTGAACAACTGCTCAAAACTAGGATTGCTTACACTCATATTCATGTCTACAGATATGTTTGACAAATAGGGGGTTGGGGGGGTACAGCTGATTATTCCTCTTACCTCTAGGAACCTGCTTTTCCCAGAACAAGCTTTCTATTGGGCCCTGATGGTCCTTGGGTTGGATTATATTGGAGTGCTTTAGTGTATTGCTTTAGTGTGACCTCCTCTTGCACTTAGCACAGCTTGAATTCTTTTGGGGAAACTGTGTTGAAGTCTTGAAACCATGACAGACCCTCCATCATGTTTCACTGAAGGATTCAAGCACTGATTCTTCCAAATCTGCTCCATACTGTTGATGATTGGATCCAAAAATTTCAAACTTTTATTCATCACTCCATGATCTTCATTCCAGACTTTGTGAGCTTTTGCATATTTCAGCCTAGTTTGTTGGCTGCTGTCCTTCCACAAAAGCCGTTCCTGTTCAAGCTTTTTCTTTGGATTGTAGAAGGATCAACTTGGCATCCAGATGAAGGTGCTAGATGCTGAGCCAGGTCCTTGCTGCATTTCTGTGAAACCCTTTATCAGATTTGAACAGTTTTCTTGGTCTTCCACTGCTGTTTCATTTCTTTAGAACAGCCTGAATACCACAACTTAAGTATCCAGTTTGTTTGCTGCTTTTTTCTGACTTTTTGTTTTTTAATACTGTGTGCATATATCCTATATTTTCTACTATTGTTATATTCTGATAAAGAGACTGAGAAATAAACATATAGTCATCATAACATTGCTAAAACTACAAATCATATGGTGGCATAAGACTTCTGCACAGTATCTCAAAACAGTACATTTTTCACTCAACTTGGACAGATGTTCTGACCAACATATGAGTGAAATATGAAACGTGTTTGCAGACATGCCAGGTTCACAGCTATCTGATTAATATCCATCATATTCCAGCTATTCGTGTGTAAAATTATACTTATTTTTATTGGCGGATGTATGAATTGCTTAAAATTAGACTGTTTTAGAGACACTTATACTTTGAAATAATGTGTGTGTTATATTGATATAACCTTACAGTGATGATATGCAATCTGTAATCCATAGGAGAATCGTTGCTGAGTATGAGAAGACAATTGCACAGATGATAGGTGAGTTCAGTGTTTAAGGTTTTTAGTTGCTTGTAAGACCTGCACATTGGTCACAGGTTACTGTATCTGTCTTTTTAAACCACATACATTTTATTTTAAACCAAATACTTTTGTTTTTCAACCTCTACTGCTACTTTTCTTCACTGGTTTATTTAAAAGAAGCAAAATATACCGTACAAGGTGTTTGTGCCCCCTAATCCATTGCCACTACCCTCCCACACAAGCTAGCTTTGCTTTGCGCTTAATTTCATGATATGAATCCTGCTGTCATTGGAGGGGGAAGTGTCACTTTTGCCTATTCGTGTCCAGCTTTTCTGGACTCATTAATTTCCACTGCCGGGCCATTATTCCTGCTCTCACCTACATCTTCTTTGCCACCTCTGGACAATCCTGAAGATATGACCTTTTGCTGCTGTCTAATTTCAGTCCTTTTCACATTAAAGCACTGCCACATAATGCAACAATCTGTCGCCGCTCATGTCTAACACTCGGCTCTCTCACGTGTCTTGCTCTCCCAGCTTGACTTAACACAGTCCCTTCTTTTCTGTTCTGCTCCCATCTTTGCCCCTTACTATTTGATACCCATGACAGGCATGCCAGGTGAGTAACACGGACTTGTCGTTCACTTGTTTGTGTTGGCTCACATCTCTCCATCTGTCTGTCAGAGAGGGGAGCAGGTGTGCTCACTTCCTCCATCTCATACTGTGGCATTGGTTTGTCCCTACTGTTTCATCTTTTATGTTTTAGATTTTTTGAAATTCTCAATGAGTAAAAAGGCCAAAATCTTCATTTTCAATTCATTTACTCTTTATGATTTGCATAATACAAATTTAATCAAAACCTTTTAGGTGTACATACACACAATGGAATTGTTTACATGGACATTTGCACTTCGCTTCTGTACTGTAGAGGGTTGTAAAAGCCCCACAGATTTAGTTAGTAGCAGGTTGGTTATCTCTGTGATAGGAAAAGGAAGGGAAAGCTGGAGGAGGCTGAAATACTGTGGGAGCTTTGTTATTTAACACTGAGGCATCAAGAAGCCACCAGCTCAGTTTTTATGTTTACAGGTCTCTTTGATTTTCCCATTGTTCAGTGTATTTGTTTGCATGCTACACTGGTTTATCAAAAATATTCATTCAGTAGTGTAGTATAAAATGCTGTCAAGTCACACTAATCCACAAATCCATTTTGATTAATTGTCCAAAGTAAAGAGTTAATGTGTGTGTGTGTGTGTGCGCGTGCGTGTTGGTCTTTAAAACAGTATGTGCTGACTTCTTCAGTACATAGACTGATGGTCTGAACAGTATATTTGTGTGTGTCCACCAGAGGATGACCAGAAAGAGAAGTCTCTCTCTCACCACACCATTCAGCAGCTGATCATGGAAAAGGACCAGGCCTTGGCTGACCTCAACTCTGTGGAAAAGTCCCTGGCTGACCTCTTCCGACGCTACGAGAAGATGAAAGATGTGCTGGAGGGCTTCCGCAAGGTGACTAAAACACAAATTATTCACCACTAATGGGTGTTTTTTTTTAGCATGTCAGGCCTTGTAAGTCATCCAAAATTTTCTTTGAGAACCTTAATGACAAATATTTAAAATATTTCTCACTCTGTTCAGAATGAAGAGGTTCTGAAGAGGTGTGCTCAGGAGTATCTGTCCAGAGTCCGTAAAGAGGAACAGCGCTATCAAGCCCTGAAAATTCATGCAGAGGAGAAACTAGACAAGTAAGTCTATACATAGTGTCATTAATTATTGTTTATTACATCATAACTGTATTGTTGTCCTGAGTGGGGAAAAAACACAAACTAACATTAACACATTGTCCAGCTAAAATGTGTGGATAGACTAATGTAATTATTCTGTAAAAATATAGTGTTAAATTCTCTATTGATAATATGAGGTTGTGCTTTAATAAAGCTTGCTAGGCTTATGGAGATTATGGAGAGGGGACTTGCTTCTTTGCTTGTGTGTTTCCAGGGCCAATTCCGAAATAGCTCAGGTGCGAGTCAAGGCCAAGCAGGAGCAGGCCGCCTACCAGGCCAGTCTGAGGAAGGAGCAGATGAAGGTAGACTCTCTGGAGCGCACTTTGGAGCAAAAGGTCAGCGGTAGGGTATAAAAAGATTGGAAATCAGACAAAGCTCTATGCACACAAATGTATAAATTGCATTTTTACCAATTGCTTTACAGAACAAAGAGATTGAGGAATTGACAAAGATCTGTGACGAGCTGATTGCCAAGATGGGGAAGAGTTAGCAGCCACCTCGACAACCAGACCAACTCACACAGAGGAGAGGAGCAGTTGTGGAAAAACTACTTGGAAAATGAAGTGTATCAGTAATTTGTTCTTTCAAGGGTTTTTATTTCCTATTGATTTTCTGTACACAGAATTTACAGTAATTGCTTTCTCTCTGTGCTTTTTTTGATGTGTCAGTGTATCGTACTGTATCAGGGGTCTGGTTTAAATTTTTAGAAACTGTACCATATCACTAATGAGTGTGCTTGTATGTGTGTGTGTGTGTGTGTGTATTAATGAAAAAGTGAGAGCATGGTTTGTGGGTTAAATTATCTATAATGATGTTGCCATGACAGCCACTGAGGGAGGAGACTGTTTACCCACTTCTGTTGTTGTCTACAAGAGAAAGAGAGTGCCAGAGATTCATTGATAAAATGTTGAGAACAAAAGCTATCACAATATCTTACTGCATGTGAGATAGACAGACATTTTTGTATATACTGTAGGGAATTCCAAATATCTGCATTTTGTTGGTAGTTATTCTGTCATCCCATCCCACTTTTCTCCTGTAATCTTGTAGATATTTGTCATACTGGTCATAGCTTTCTTGATGAAATTGTGGGACTTTATTTTTTGGATTTTATTTTGATATAAAGCAAACTAATCATGGCTGTATTCACTAGTGACCAAGAGTAATTTAATTTTGGATTGATATGTCCTAGTCCTGCTATGGTTGATGTGTCCCACTGAGGAGAACCTTCTCTGCATAGCTACTGTACAGCATCTGCTTAAAACGTGCAATAAAAGATGGCAATACTGCACACCAGGTTCCCCCTGGTTCTTTTGTGTATGTTTTTACATGATACAGTATGTGAGATATGCAAGGTATCCCTGGGAAAGACACTGACCCCCCCACACACATTACTCCTGGTGGCTGCCCCATCAGTGTATGACTATGTAAATGCTTGTGTGCATATGGAATATGTTGAAATACACAAATTTGAAAAAGTAAAAATTATGGTTTGATAAAATACTAATTTTTATCTACATATTTTGTATGATATTTAGGAGGAATATAAACACATAAATACATAGGTTTATAAATTGCTGTGAGACAGCTTTAGTGTATTTCTTGCAACAATAACTAACCAATAAAATACTAAAAAAACTGACACGCTTTCACACCAAATGTGTGACTGAGCCTGTGTGTAAACTAGATAGAAAGCTAGCAGAGAGGATGTAATAAAACACTGCCAGTGAAAGATAAATGGTTGAAAGTCAAGCTTCTGACACTCAAAGTAGTTGCAGTATGAATGCAAACTTTAAGATCCAGATTAAGCATCAACAATTCCAGGACATGAAAAAGAAATACTGAAAGTGTTTCTATTCCATTTTAACACTGATTTGAAAGAACATTTAGTGTAATTATACTGAATAATATAAGTAGGTGTGCACATCTTAAGTTACCAGTCACAGGTCAAAACCAGACAATGAAGGCTAGATCACAATCTCTTATTACAGTGACTGGATTTGGCTGCCAACCAAAACCACTTACAATAAACAAACACTTACCTACACCAAACCTTGATTATAATTACTAAGGCTGTATAATTATGGGTCATAACAAATTGTTTGCACATATGTTATAGGGTCATTTTTGACTAGAAGAGTCCCAGGCGACTGATCGGTCTTGCGACTGATAATTTGACTAGTCGACTTTGAGGGGACAGCCCTGCAGATATGTGGGTCTGGTGGAAACATGTAAACCAGGGCAGTGGTGTGTTTTGTCTGTAATTGTTTTGCTTTTGAATATGTTGATATATTATGTGTTGCTTAGTTTTTGTTTAAGTTGTTTTGTATCGTATTGGTTTTGTTACTATAGTTATGTTTTTGATTATAATCTGTCAAGGGACTACAGATAAAAATGAGCTTTAAGATAACTCCAGTACAATACATTAAATGGTAACATTTATG
The DNA here is from genome assembly GCF_001952655.1 of Monopterus albus. Taxonomy (NCBI): domain Eukaryota; kingdom Metazoa; phylum Chordata; class Actinopteri; order Synbranchiformes; family Synbranchidae; genus Monopterus; species Monopterus albus. The sequence goes on along the minus strand of NW_018127883.1, from coordinate 4,617,927 downwards.
TTTATAGTTCCTTACAAATAAAAGTTGGGAAAAAGCCCCTTAACTTACACACACCTAGCTGTGTTTTCACTCCTTGTGGGAACTTCACATTGACCTACATTCATTTCCTGTAGATTTGTCCTAACCTTAACCATAACCACTACTTGCCTAACCCTAACACCTAACCTTAAACCATGTTGTCATCCTAAAATTCAGTGATTGGCTGAGTCCCTACAATGTGAGTGTTTTAGCAGGTTTTATACAAAGCCACACACACGCACACACATGCACACACACGCGCACACAGCAGGATTCTAAAAAGTATTTTTTCAAATGAAAACTCCTTTGATCCTAGTGACATCACAAAGTGACTCTTCACGGAATGCATGGTGTGATCTCTACACAGCATCCAACAGCAGAACTCAAACAGTCAAGACAGGTTGCAGGTGTGGATTTGTATTTTAACGACAAGTTTCACGTGTGAGTTTTTATTTTACTGACAAGTAATCAGTATTACAGCCTGTTAAACATCATGGAAGGTGATTCATATCAGGAGTTTCAAACTCTTGACAGAAACAGCAGCACAGAGCCCTGTGGTGTTTCTGTCCAGACCAGGACTATGAAAAGGAAGGCCAATACTGATGGTTTTAGACCAGAGAAGAGGATGTGCATCTTCAAATCTGCCTTTGAACACAGGAGAGGCAGAAAAAGAAAAGTCCCTGCAAATGAAGAGAACATAAGAAAAAGGCAGAGGACTTCTGAGACTGAAAAGCACATTGGCAGGCTAAAGAGGAAAGCCACTGAAAATGAAGACAAACCAAAAGAGAGACAGAAGGTCTCCAAACTGAACCAGAGAGAAGAGGACACCACCTCATCATCACTGGATGCTGCACTACCTCAGAAGAGGGACAAAAACAACATGTCCACCTCAGAAGAAACCAGAAAGCTGGCGTTTGAGGCAAAGTACCAGCAGCTGAGCCCATTGGGTGAAGGGGGCCATGGATCTGTCTATGCTGGTTACAGGAGAGCAGATCATTTCCCTGTGGCAATAAAACACATTCCCAGGGACAATATCATCTGTAAAGGCCTCACTCAGAACAGAAAGACAATCTCTCTTGAGGTGGCAGTCATGAAAAAGATGGCAAGTGGAGCAGCAGGATCAGTAAGGAAATCTGCAGCCATTTCTTTACTGGATAACTATGATCTGGAACAGGAGCTGATCCTGGTCCTCGAACGTCCATTGCCATCCAATGACCTCTGCAAATATATTGAGGTCAAAGGAGGGTCCCTGCAGGAGGAGGAGGCCAAACTGTTTTTAAAGCAACTTATAGAAGCCGCCATGGAGCTTCAAGCAAAAAAGGTTTTCCACAGGGACATCAAGTTGGAAAACATCTTGGTTGAAACTGGAAGTAATGTCCCACGGTTGAGGCTGATTGATTTTGGCCTCAGCTGCTTCACAAAGAAGACCTCATCCTATAAGACCTTCTTTGGTACTGATGCCCACATCCCACCAGAATGGTACCAGTGCTACATCTACAGGGCCGAATCCACCACAGTGTGGCAGCTGGGAGTGGTCCTGTATGACATGCTGCACAGGGACACACGATTTGAAACAACAAGGTTCCTGAGCAGTCAACTTGGCATCAGTAAGGAGTTGTCTCAAGGCTGTCAGCAAATGTTGCGCCTGTGTCTTGCTGTAGACCCACAGCAGCGGCCTTCATTGGAGCAGCTCTGGCTTCACCCCTGGCTCGCATAAGCAGCCCTTCACCTTCTGGACACCTGTGCAAACCACACTTCCAACACCCACTACCTCTACCCTTCCTCCTAACCTTGTTCTCATGTGAAGTACTTCACAAGACTATAACATTCATTGTAAATAAAATGTAAAACATTCAATACATGTGTAATAGAAGTTTTTACATGAATGTTTTCATACCAAACATAATGTAAAATAACAGTATTCTGGAAATATTTAGAACATAAGTTGTCCTTGACAAAATCTCAGGAACTAGTTCTCTGGATGAATGCAATTCTCAGTAGACATTTTTAAGTTTTCAAATAGTGCCATATTAAATGCTGGCAGCACCTGGTAAAACATACTGTACCTACAACAGAAGTATCATTTCACAGATGGCAGCCAAACTGAAATGATTTACTGCTGTTCTTGGAAACATAATGTCGAATTTCTCATTCATATCCCCAGACAGATAATATTTTCAAGCGTCTGACAGAAGTAGCTGTACATCCCTAATGTTGATAGGGCCACAGTATCAGTTAAAGTTAAGCATTTCGGTTTCACAGTGATCAGTCCTGATTAAAGACGACCGAGGACCACCAGCACCATGGGAGATGTCCAATACTGTCCACTTCTGCTGCTTTTTCTAATCCTGCTAGCAACCAACAGTATGGACGGGCTCTTCTTTTTCTATATTGCTCCTTCTTTCATTTTTTCTTTAGACCTTCCTCCTGCTCATTACCTTGTCCACCTATCATTTGAACCTGATTAGTGCCCTCTTCTTTCTTGTCACTCTTGGATTTCCAAGAATAGTTAGCATTTATTGCTTTTCTATATATCCGACTTTTTCCTCTGAGGCAGTTACATTTAGGGTCAAACACTGCAAAAAGTGGTGCTGATTTCAGAACAGGAAGATATCGAGTATAACAACACTACAGTTATCTTTATTTCTCAGATGCCAGGCATGTTTATTAAATCCAAGAGGACAATTTTACAGCAAATCCTTATAATGACACTTTATTTCATGTCAGATTTGAGCTAATTATGGTTATATTCTCTGGGTATTCTCCAGAGTTTTATCTCCCTTCAGTCTGTCATCCTCCTTTGTAACCGGCATGCAATCCCAGCAACTAATCTCCTAATGGGCCTGAAGGCTAATACCTAAAAGGGTGTAGAGTGGCTGTGCCATGTGGATAGATTGGGGTCACCTACAAACATCAGGGGGGATTCAGATTTCATGCCAACACACAGAGGAGCAAATAACAGTGAATAAAGTAGTCAAACTACTCAAATTCATACAAGAAATATTGATTTGCTGTTGTTGTTTTCACTGTTTTACTGTAAATGGTGTAGTGTTTATCAGCAACAAGTCTAATGTAATGACATTTTAGTTTATTACTGTGTCTGCTTGCTTTCTTTGGAAATTGTCACCTCTCTTTGTGTTTGAGCATCTTTTTTGTCCTTATAAGTGAATGATAAAAGCGAAGTCCAGGGTTAAAGGAGGTTATTTTGTTAGCCTAACAAGAAATGCACTTCTGCAAAGGATATTTGAAACTTTTCTTGTAAGTCCAGCTCTGTTTGATCCTCTTGGGAAGCAACATTAAAAACAGTTTTCCAAGGGTTGTTTTAGAGTTTAGGAGATGGAGCGTGGTTTTCAACAGGAAGCATTGAAGTGATATTTCAAAGGTCAGCTAGTTCTCAAGTAAGCGCTCCATCCTCTGGAGAGCTTCAAAAGACTTTTGAATGTTTTATGTGCTGATGTGAGATACTGACGTTTTGTCAGAATACTACAAAAATGAATTTCAAATCTGAGAGGACAAAGTAAATTCTTGCTTTATCTGAGAAGATTTGTGTTAAGGAAGAGAGTAATTAGTGCACACTCTTCACCCTGAATGTATGATAAATGGGGCTGAAGCCTGAGTATGCTACCGTGTAATGCAGTCTTTGCTATACTACAACAGCTGCAGTTGGCTGTCTTAAGAATCACTTTTACCAGCTTATGGAGTTAAATCCCAAAAATAGCAGCAGTAACATTAGCAGCATAAGCTGAAATAAGAAGTCGAAACATTCGATACAAAACATTTTTAACCACCACTGAGATATTTAGTGTAAATCCTTGCATTACTCAGCAGGTCAGTTGAAGAATAACAGTAATTTACTACTATGTAGCTTTCAGTTGTTCCAAATTAAGTTTCTGATATTTGAGCATCATATGATCCATCTTCTTCCATCTTTCCAGACATATCTGGACTGTATTTGACCAAGACAAATCTATGCTTTAGCGATCACTTAACTGTTTTCTTTCAATATGCCTTCTGACTGCACTGCTTTAGTCAGTGTAATAGTGGCATTTCCTTTCTGTTTTTATCAGGTGAAGCTTTGCGATGTTATACCTATATGGGTTCCAATAATAATGACTGAATAATGAAACCGGCAAGGTTTCAAATCCTGTCCCAGCTACTCTGACGCCTGCGCTGTAGTGATGTGGTGAGTCCAACACTGACAGTGTAGTAGCCTTTTAACTTTCTTTTTCCACAAATATGCATAAATCTCTGCATATATCTGCATTTGTGAATGTCTGTTTGTGTGTTTAATGGAGACGGGGCTGCTGTCTGGAGACATATCTCAGTCAGCAGGGGGTTCTAAGGCTTTTAAGGGAATGAAGAGCTTTGCTACTCCTACTCAATCAATATCCTTAATAAGGACAGCATGTGTTCATGGCACCAAGACAATTCCTCTTCACAAAATTAAATTAACTCAGTTTCCTAACTTAAATCCACACAAGGCAAGGATTTTACATAAAATACTAATTACCAAAAACTGGGGGAACAGCAAACGTGTCTGGAAATGACACATTATCAATGTTCTACTTTCTCCAAATTTTTCTAGTGTCCGGTGTATGTACAGTAGCGTACATACACTGGACACCCACAGGCAAAGTGACAAAATCAAAAAATAAGACAGAAAAACAAGATTAAAGCTTTATAACCTGACTTAATTGATCAGCCAGGGCAGTCTTGGTATTGATGGCTGATTTAACATTATATAAGGATGATAAGGATAATCACCTTTATTTGGCCAAGCATGTTACACACACACGGAATATGTTATCATAGATAAGCTTGAGGTGCTAGGTGTGACTGTGTGCATTACAGCATATGCACCATGTTGGTTTGAATCCATTAATGAGTGGGCAGATAGATGCATCTTCCAGTGGACTTAATCAGTAACTAGAGGATTTTAGGGGAAGTGCTGAAAAAACAGGCAAAAATCATTTTATTTGCTTCCTATATTAACAAGGAAGAGATGCTTCTAATGTTCAGTGCACAAGTAACAGGATCAAGCTTTGAGTTATTTTGAGTTACATTTTACTGAATCTATTGTCTTTTTGTACCTACATAGCTATACGTCTAAATATTTCAAGAGTGGTGGAAAGTACATTTACTTAAGTACTGAAATACAAGTTTGAGGTAACTGTACTTTACTTCAGTATTTTTATTTTCTGCTACAGATCTTCATACTTTGACTTCGCTACATACTGTATTACAGGCAAATATTGTACTTTTTACTCCACTACAATTATTTGATTCACTTTAGTTTCTATTTACTTTTCAGAATCAGATGAATAAAACAAAATACAATATAATCACGAGACCTCACTGATCCCTGGTGGGAAGTTCACAAGCTGCCCAGCAGTGATTCAAATTATAAGCATAGGTTGTTAGACTTAGCTTCACCTTTACCAGCTGCAGCATTAAATGTGATATACACAATAATACATCAGCAATAATGATCTAATAATATGATGTACATTAAAGTTAATTGTGCCATTCCTCATAATGACTGTTTTTACTTTTGGTACTTTAAGTATATTTTGATAACATTTTTGTACTTTTTCTTAAGTAGACGTTTGGATGCAGAACTTTAAAGTCGCTATATTGTTGCTATATTTACTTAAGTAAAGACTCCAAGTACTTCTTCCATCGCTGTATATCAACATACAGTAGCTCTTGGTGCAACAGATGTAACTGCAGCGAGATGTGGCACTGAGAGTTCAGTCTGGTGGTGTGTGGCTGCATCATTAGCCTTCTACCTGTCATCCACACATCTGGCAAACTGTGTGAATTATTTTGGGAAGGTGGTAAGGAAACAACTTTTCACACAATGCAAATCTACATAAGCCTTTTACATTGCCAGGTGCGTTACAAAGATGTGGTTAATCCACTGTGTTTGAAGTCGCTTAAAGTATTACTGAGTTTTTGAAAACACCTCACAGGAGGGCAGCCCGCTGCATAAGTAGATGCTTCTGTATATAATGTATATAAATATTTGTGCATGGAAACAACAAGATATGTCTAGTGAATGATAATCCACACTGTTTAATGTGAAATAATTTTTGCCAGTAATTGGAACTGGAACATTAAATACAGAACCTTTTAGTCCTGTCATTTATATAAAATCCTACCATGAACAAAACCTAAGCTGCACATTCTGATTTTACAGTATGCACATTTTTTAAGATGTTTTATGTACATTTCTCATCATGGATGAAATTTCAATCTAGTTCAGTAAAAAAAAAAAAAAAACTAGGGATGTTCATCCTTTTTCTGCTGTATATGCTAAATTGTGTAAGGAAATACTGTACATCCAATTACTGAATGACACAATAAAGCTAATGTTGGATGTACAAACTAGTTCATTATAATTCTATGTAAACAATCAATATAAAAGTATTTTATAACTGGCTGTGTTTGAATGTAAATTTTTCATTCTTAAAAATCAAAACAACATAAAAATTATCAACAGTGAGAGATTATTTTAACGTCTTCAAACAAAGGAAATTGCACTGGGAGCAAGTGAATTAACCTCATCTAAGCTGACAGAATTGTTTCCCTGATGCAGTTTTTGAGATTAAATAATATGACTGCCATGCTTGTTTGCTTGTACTGATCATACTAATCACTGGTGCAGAAGAGAACCACCCTATACCATCACAGTGTTTATGTTTTTATCCATGTTAGCACCACATTAGTTAATTATTGTGACTTAAGTATAAGATTTCCAAAATAGTGCTTCAGTTCTATTCAGCTAAAAGATTCATGTGGTATTTATAGTGGCTACTAATAAAATTAAATGTTACTTTGGTTGATCAATGTATTTTAGCCTACTTTTGAGTTGTTTTTATAATCATATAAACATCAATTTGATCATCTAAGCCAAGAGAACATGAGTGTACATTTACATTATTGTATGATGCAGATGCACTTTCTTTGTCCTGAGAATCTGAGGCACATCATCAAGATAAAAAATATCACATTCAATACTGCAGACCAAACATATTAGACAAGTGATCATGCTACAGTAAATAAAGCACCATATTAAAATGTTTGAAAAGGAGTTGTTTTATGTGGCAACATGAAATAGCTACAGATGAGAGGTTCTATGTAATACTGTATGTGATTGGACCTAAACAAGCTCAAGTAAATCTATTACAACATAAGCCACATGTGATGCTATGCATCTAAATTTTTCCTGTGAATGTGTTTATATGTAGACTAACAAATACATCAACTGGTGTATAAATAAACTAGTGCATTTAAATGTGTCTTGACACAATCCCAGTATTTGTAAGCCCAAAGCACAGTTGGAATACAACAGCTGTTAGCACATATTACAGTAAACAGTATAACAGGAAACATAGAACTAACATCTGCTGTGCTGATGACAGATGCTGCTCACAGAACAGCTTCCTTTGCAGTTTAAGTGAAATGAGTATGAAAATACACAAAATGCCAATGTAATAAACATGAATATGAGACTCAACACACATTCAACATTTCAAATAATGTAAAATATTGTATACTGATACATGGAAAGCTAAATGTGATCAGCAGTTTATTTTCTAATTATGAACAAAAAGTGGAGTCTTAGCAATACAAGAGCTTATATAAATCAAAAATGTTTTCACACAGTGCCCTTATGCATTCATGTGTGAGGGATCTCGCTCCGGTAGCTTCTTTTTTCCCAGTATACCTGCTTTTGTAGTTCACACAGCCTCCACTGTGAGGCAGTCTAGCCACACTTTTGGCTTCTATCAAATCTACAATGCTGTTATTATTCATACTGACCAACCACACCTCATGGGTACTGCTCAGATCAATAGTGATAATAATTGTTCTATTTTATTGCTGTCTGCTGATGTTTGTACGCTATCTTAAAAATGTGAAAAGTTTCTATATTTTTGTTGTAACTCACTTGCTCTGTTTGGGTCCTTTCTTTCTCTGGTGATGTCCTGTTGTTTTCTCCTTTGACAGGGAGGTGTGAGAGTGAGAACGAACTGCCCTGGAGGGGAATAGACAGCGACCCCAAACTGTGAATCTTTCAGGCTGTTCAGTCAGAGTGTTTTGTGTGGCCATGTATGCTGAAAGCCAAAAGAACTGCCCCATGTCAGTCCTAATTAATTTTATTTGAGAGGCTTCTTTCACCTTAATTAGGACTAGAGGAGAAGGTTTGACTAAACACGAAGGACTGATGGTAGGTCGGTGGGTCAAGGTGCTGCTGAAGAGGAGGTGGAGGTATTTAAAATTTGACTTTTGAGCCTTATAGATCATTTCAGACTGTTCAATACAGTTACAGCCACGATGCACTAAAGTGAAACTGTATTGTATGAAATGTCACCTGCACTTTTCGCCAATAGATATACTCCAGGACAGAGTTTATAAAGTGCTAGAGGATTTGAAAGTGCAGTCATAGCCAAAGCCCCCTACTGAATTGGAGCATCTCTGGACAATAACAGCAGTCACTGTATTCCCCTTGTGTACACCATATGAGCTGAAACTGAAGGTCATTGCCATGGCAACTTTGCTGTTTAAATTGGAGTATGTTTAATCCCAATCCTCTGGCACCTGAAGACATTATTGCTGCAAATCCCACCGTCAGTCATCAAAGAGATGAGCCGGCTGCCCTTTACAGGAGGCTGTGTGGAAGCAACAGGGCTGTAAAAAACTTACGTCTACAGTGGTTTCTGAAGTAAACCAGACAGGTTTCACTTCTTGAGAATGCCACTGAATGTTCTGTACACTGGCATATCTGTGATTTTCTTTCACTCTAGTGGTGTGGTTTGTGTGTGTGTGTGTTTTGCTGCTATCAGGCTGGATTTATCAGTTGTTGAGTGTGCTTTGTTTTGGCTGTGCCCTGGAAAGATTGACATCTTTCTGAGAAACTCACCTGCCATCACATACAGTCACGCTTGCATATTTTCTCTGCCACACTCTCCTTAACAATATTTATTTTCCTGGCGTATTGATTGCACGACCTGTTTGCAATGACAGCTGCCTGCAGGAGAAATGATCAGCGTGGTCAATACAAGAGGTAAAAAAACTTTAAACTTGTGCCCTGCAGAAAGTCAATATATATATTTTTTTTTACTTGTGGTCAGCCTTTGCTTGTGCCTAAATCATGTTTGTTTAAATGGGGACAATGACATTAGGAAGCTGGCTTTGATTGGAGTCTCTTCCCAAACAGGGAAATGAACTTACAGTATGAACCACTGGCTCGGCCCACATAAGCACACCTGTTCATCTAGGACAGTTAGCCCCTTGGAGAAAGAGCAGTTTTCAGGTGTCCCATGATGGGTCAGAGTGTCTTAGCAACACGTAGCACAGATACAGCCCCTCAAAATAACCAACAGTGAAAGAAAAACAACTTAATGAGTTGTGTGTTGAATGCAGCAATCTGCCTTTAAATCACTGATCGGTTGCTCTCAGCCAGTTGGCACCCACAGTCACTGACTTGGATGGACATGATGACCAGTGGTTGAAAAACAAACAAACACATCCTCACTAAAAGAACACACACTGATCAACAACAAATGCTTGTGCCATTGTGGGGAGGGAACAAAAGCGCTCAGAGCAAATGAGAGCATATGAGATGATGGCTGCGTTTACAATTGTCCCCGTTCTGCCTGGTCGGTCCGGGTTCACCCATCGGTCACCGATTCTGAAGTCTCCAAGTCTCGGGTCTTTATGAAAAAGATCTGTGAAGCAGAATTAAAATGATCTACCTCCGGACTCTAGGCTGTGCACCACAAGGGCTTTTGGTCTTTGAAACAGGGGAGAGGGGAGACAGAGAGGGGTAGGGGTGAATGAGTTGGAGGGAGGTCAGGCATGGGGCAACTAAAGATGCTGTGGGGGAAAGAAGAGAAGAAGAATTATGTGTAATGAGTGTGTTCCCCTTCCCGAACTACTTTGAAACCTGACTAAATAGCTCACCTTCTGTAAGGCTGGCCCCTATCTCGAGGGCAGCAAGGAGCCCACAGAGAGAACCTGAAATTTATAGGGAACACAGTCCACAGCATGCTTAGACATTTGGGTTATATTTCCTCTAATAAAGCTTTTGAGAACTGTAAAACAAAGTGATTAGCATGGATGTAATGTGCTTGAGATGAAAGAAAATTAAGCCTTTTTACTCAATTGAATCCCTACTATGTGAACTTTCAGTGAAACAGTTTCTCTGCCTGTTCTTGTTCCTGCAGTAATTAGCTCATTTCATATGCACAGACTTTTATATTATCTAGATGATAATGTAGAATTATTATTATGTAGTAATTATTTCCCTTAAAAGACTTGCAATTGAAATAAAACAATAGGATGAAAGATACCATTCTGCAAACAGATTTCCTGAGCAATTATCCTCATAAAAGATATATTTCAGATGTTATGTCTATTTATTAGTGGATACATTCCAAGTAAACATTATTTGAGCCAATATACAACATTTATTGTCTCCACCATATGTTCACAGCAGTTTTCACCTCCTTCTTTGTCTCCTCTCATGAGTAGACAATGTTTGCACCACTTTTGTTTCAGCTATAACGATGGGACAGGCTGTCTATTTTTGTTATCCCCCACACGATGAACAAAGGAGCATGATTATATATAGAGAGCTTTTTGTAGAATGAACACAGTTCTACTAATTCTATGGGTCCTACAAGAGCTGCATGTATATGCAGGTGCTCTTAGTATTTAGTGGGAAAATGAATGATATGAGCATAAAAAATACACAGATGGTCAACAATATTATGGGTAACTGTGGAAAGGGAATGTATTAAGATGGCCAGGCTGACTGTGTTGAATGAGTGTAGAAGGAAAGGAGGACAACAAAAGAGACGAAAGGAGAGCAGCCAAAACCAAATCACATCAGTAACCCCTGTGCCCGGGGGTGAGGGCAGGCTCAGTCAGCCATACTATGCAACTGGGATAATTAGTTTTGGAAAGAAATATCAACTGATATAATTGAGCCTTCTCCGCTAATGAAGATCCTGAGTGTTGTCATTGGTGAGGCACTAATTGACAGGAGAATGATGGGTGGGGCAGGTGTAGGGAGGGGGTGAAGGGCTGTGCAGGATATGATGGAGGAAGTGCCGCCTGCACTTTTTCAGGCTTGTTGACCTCTATTAGACAGGTTTTATTTAGTAGTCAGTGAATTGCTGTTTTCATTCGTACAAGGACCTGTTAGTGTGTGTGTGTGTGTGTGTGTGTGTGTGAGAGAGAGAGAGAGAGAGAGAGAGAAATGGCTCATTCCCCATTGTTTTCTGTTTCCCTTTAAAGGTTTGCCAGGAAAATAAAGGAATGTTGCCACAGCATTTAGAGAGATAAGAGTGGTAGAGAAGAGGATAGAGCCTAAAATAATCACAAGTCCAAAGCATGGGGGTGGAGAGTCTAGGGGTTGCACAGGTCGTGTTGGGAGTTTCGATTGAGGGAAGCGGTGGGTTAAGGATTTGTGGAAGGAGGGCTGTTAGGAGGGGTCACGGTGAAATCTGTTGAGGGAATAATAGGAAAGCAAATTGGTTTTGACAAGTTTGGGGAACTGGAAGTAATGCAATCCTTTAAAGGGGAGATGAGGGAATATCCAGCAAAACTGTGAGATACAATCAGGGCACCATATAGGAGCAGGGCAAAGGGCCTTCCCTTGACCTGAGCCAAAACATGGTGGCTGCTGATGACCTTGAAGGGCCTGTGGAGCAGGGTCAACAATCATTTGTGACCTAAAGGGGGCAACATGTTTAAAACAATTCAATGTTTATGGAAAAGCCAAAGCTGTATATTGAAGCAACCACAATTTGTGTACCATAAAGACTTAGATAATGTTCCCATAACTTCAGGTCTGCTAAGGAAACAGTTTTCAAAACCATTCAGGAAATGAATTGTGTATTGATCAGGCATATTTTGAGTCATAAATAAATCAAATAAAGAAAGACTTGCCAAATGGATTATGCTTTTTATGAAGATGTTTAAGATCCTTGGAAATTCAGAGACCTACAGGTAGACAGAGGTAGAGACAGACAAGAAGCTGTACAGACAGACAGATATTCAGAGAGACAGACAAAAATGCAGGCGCACACAGACAGACAATGCACTAACCGCTGTCACACATCTCTGGAATCAGGCACCGTCCCCAACAGGCGGTTGTCTGCCAGATCAGCTCCGCCAGCAGCCTGCTCACAGCAGCCAGCATGAAGACAGGCTGACACAGAGCAACCAGCTAAGGTGTTTGAACACAAATAGAGGATTAACAGAGTTCTGAGCACAGAGGTGACGGTAAATAAAACACCAAACAGGCCCACTCCCCAGGACAGCAGGTCTAAACAGACAAATTCTTTAACACTCATTTCAAATTAATATCAGTGGGTAATGGGGTCATCTTTCAGCTTCATGCTGTCCAGTTTGGCTGTGCTGATTTAATATGGAGGGCAGGAAGGAATGCATCAAGCAATTGTCTTGCTTACCACAAAAGGAAAAATTGTACTTTCCCTTTATGTCAAAGGCAGAGGGTGATGTTTTGTTGGGCTAAAATTAAAAATTCCTAATTGTGTCAACATCGACGTAAACTGTTGAGATAAAGTCAAATATTCTCCCTGTGCCTGCTGACACCTGCTTGGCTTGATCTCTCTTTTTGGATAAAATCACATGTATAATATACAGCAGAAGAAAAGGCACATGGGGCCAATGCAAGAATGCTGCCTTAAAATTTCAACCCATAAGCATCTGATTGAGAATGCAATTTGCTGTTGTTGTCAGCTGTGACAATATCTGAACGAAACACACACACACACACACCTAGAATGCACACATACATCCTTTTTTACATTCTTAGATATCAGTCAAATATTTGCCAAAAATCTGTATTAAGCCACATAAAGCTTCAGATTAGTGAGGATTACAGCAATGAATAATTCATATACTATCAGTTAAGTCGTAACTGAGAAACATGGGAGAAAATACAGTTACATTTCTACCACTCATTGGGTAAAGCCCCATCCATTTCATATGCCAAAAAGTAAGAATAAAACTTTGTTGAAATTACTTGACCCAGGCCAGCATCTGATGCTGCTGCTAATCAGTCAGCTGCAGCCAAGATGACTATTGTAGCAGTCCCTTGCCTGCCTAGTTGCTGGTTTGTCTGGTTGTGATTGTTTGCTGTGTTCTTTTTTTCAGGGGGAGGGACCTCAGCTTACAGTCATGTCAGGGGACACACCTTGGCCCAGAGTGCTCCATGTGCATTTCAGTTCAGGGCCGCTGTCAGTTGCTGGGCTCTCTCCTCTCTGGACACCATGGTGTGTAGTAGCCTCTCTCTCTGTGTTTTCCATGTGACTCCACATCTTTTCACATTAGTGCAGTCCGCTGCAAAGTAGAGGCAAGAATCAGAACGCAGTCAACTGTGGCAGGACAAAAGAAAGGAAGAAAGTGGCAATGTTTAAGACCTTGCTCCATCTGTCAGCATTCACCTGCTTTCCCCTCATTGTTCCTGTTTTCACAGCTCTTAATCCTGGTGGCTCCAGTGTGGAGTGGTCACAGGGTTTGACAGCAGACTGTAATGACCTACAGTATAAGCTGTTTTCTGCAGGGGGTGAGGAGGCTAGATGGGGTAGGTGGCTGGGGAGGAGGAGTGAGGAGGGATGGAGGAATGTTTAATGAGAAAATATATATTAAACTTGTTTACTTGCTTCAAAGAGATGCATTTACATTGCATTTGAAAACAACAATAAAGGTTATTAAGACACTTTTTTCCAGTATGTTCAGTAACAAAAATGCACTTTTGGCAACCACAACATAACAACAATCTTCACTCAAGTTGATTTTGAAGTAAATTATTAAAATGACATGGAATATAGCTGGATTTGTGTATAATACTTATCAACAAGCTTTATAATGACTCACTCAAGGTGGTTAGTTTCTTGAACCTATCTACATTGTTTAAAATAGTTTGAAGTATCCAACAACAAAGGGAGTTGTAAACCCAGCTACAACATAAAAATATTTCTTATAGGTTAAGGCAGTGAGCATGTAGAATACAAATATCTCCTGCTCAAATGCAAGGTGAGAGTGTGAATGTCAGCGGTTACACAGAACACTTTGTTACCATGCTAATGTGGAAGAATGAATAATGTTAAAAA
>NW_018127883.1:4596602-4603698 GCF_001952655.1 Monopterus albus | reverse complement strand
TAGATACATAAAGTAAATATATATACACACATATATATATATAATAGATACATAAAGAAGCGGACTCTTCACAAACCTTGTAGGGACATGTATTTATATTTATGAAGTAGAATGGACAACTATGGCTCTAATGTTCTCTGTGGTTTTGAAAAATGTTGTCTTGTCACACTTCAGTCACTGTTGTCACAGCAGATGTTTTCACTCAGCTGTAATAAACAAAGCACCTGCTGTGGGTGTGGCCAGTAAAAAAAAAGCATATAACTATCTACAGACAACTGTGCAACAACAGTTTCTGCCATATGGGATTTATGTTGGTCTAACCTTTAAAGTTTAACCTTTAAATTATACCCCAAGACCACAAGTCTCTCTCACTATGGTGCAGCTATTGTTTCTCCATGTGACACTAATGCACTGTTACTGTGTGAACAAATTGCAGTTTCAGTAAAATGGTCAGATGAATGCAAAATAAGTTGCTTGTGGCTGTTCTTATCTTTCTACCACCTTTCAGCTCATTATTTCACTGCTCTCATAGCAGCTGTAGTGGGCAGCTGCTTCTTCAGCTCGGATAAACCCGATTCAACTCCAAACAACAAACACACCGAGTTAGTAACTATCTGGTGAACATAGCAGAGCTGAAGAGTCAGATATTTTGCTGGATGTGCACATATCTGTGCTGATTTTTGTTTATGCAGTCAGTGTGGCCAGCTTCTGTAAAAGATTTACTTTTCCTATAAGGTTTGAGACACGCTGTGACCCACCACTGATGGTCAAGCAAAAATAAATTGGGGTGAAATTTGGCAAACTGGGAAGCAGCAATGTGTGCAATCCATTGACAGTCTGCATAATTTAGTGAACAAAGCCAACAACAAATCCTACTGAGCCAATAAGTGGTGACATTTGATGCATATTTTATAGTAGTGCTAAAAGTTCTAAATGAAAAAAAATGCATCACACCACCGCTCCCAAGTGCTGAACAAATATTTCAATATTAAAATTCAGACTTGTTCACCATCGAAAGATTTGTTCTTCACTGCTCTTAGTGTAATTGCTTTCTGCCCCCCAGCCACTGAAATAAAATGTCCAAGGTAATAAGGCTTGCTTTTCTTCCACAGTGTTGTAGTGCGAAGGTACCATGATTCAGCCCCAGACTTTTTATTTTTGCATTATTTCATGCAATAAAAATATGAGAATCTTTATCCGCCCTGAATTATTCTGTTTTGTTTATCATGTTCATTTCATCTTCTCCTCCTCCTCAGTGCTGTCTTTCCTCCTGCCTTTGTTTCACAGACCTCATCTCATTAGTTTCCATCCCTCCACAGGACGAATGGCTGTCGCACATCTTTGTTATTAAGCACCTAGTTCACATGGCTATGCAAACTATAGGGCTCAGTGGGCCTGATGTTCACATTATAAAGACCTTTTCCCTTGGGGGCTGAAACCAGTCAAGTCCCAATATGAGGCAAAGAATCGCAGCCTTAACCCTGTCCTCTCTTATATACCAATCAAGTAGATAAATAAAGGTTTAATTAAGAAATGCTCCTCAAAGGGATTATGGGGCTTGGGGGTTGGTGGCTGATGGGGGAGAGGGATATGAAAGGCACTTCGGACACAAGAGGCAATACTTGAGCTTCACCTATGGAATAAAGCACAATAAAGGGATTTTATTTTATTAAATATCTGAGCACCTATATGCTATCAAAGCCATGCATAATGAAAAAAAGACTCCATTAAAAGAAAACCATTACAGCTTGGTCATTACATAAAATATATAAAATAATCATTTCAATTATTTTGCATTTTATCACCTCTCCCCAAGAGCAGAATGCATCTTATAGGTGAGGCATCAAGATTAATTGCTGTGGAAATTAATTTGGAGCATAATTCTCATCATAAACAAAATTACATTTCGCTTTATCAGGATGAGTCAGAGCAGCGATGTTTGTTGTGTGGACGTCCTCTCTCCACTGCTGGGACTACTCTGTGGGCAGAAAGACTCTCAGACAGAATCCAATCTGTTATAAGCTCACTATTAATTTGGATGTTTTGAAATGTCTGCATGAAATATTCATCTCAGTCAGTCAGTCATACACATTTAATGAAAAATGCAGCAAAGCAAGCAAACTAAAAATGTTTATAAGTGGCAAAAACAAGACAAAAATGTAGGAAACAAACCAGCGACGTGTTATAAATGTTTAACAACCAGCAGGTGGTTCTGAATAAAAGTGCAACAAAGATGGTGAAGTTAAATCGTTTGCATGGTTACCGAAGGATTTACTCTCTAATGAGACGCAGAAAATCTTCACACACCATATTCTGCAAAACATTACCCTCATACCTCTCTTTATATATACTTACATAAAACAGCTTTTCTCCATAAACCTATGTGTCAGAGTTATATGACAGATATTATTTATCTATCTTTTACACCTCTTATAGGTTAGCATGGCAACCATCTTATCAAAACTTAATGGTAGTCTTTGCCAACCTCACTACTATTATACAGTACTTTCCATAACTAGAGGCTTTCTACCCTATTGTACTTCTGATTACAGTGCTGGTGCTATGATGTGCAGCTGGAACATTGGAGTTCTTTTTTACTGGCTTAACTATACAGCTCTCAGTTGCAACAGAGAAAAGCCATTTTCTAAGTGCTGTGTTTTTCTCTGGGGATATAGTCCTATAACCTGTGATGAGGACGTGTGTGTCAGAAGCCTGATGATTTATGGATCTATCCACATGGGCAAAGTGAGAATACATTCCTCTCGCAGCATTCTACATCCAAGTGTTCTTGCCTAGTTCCAATCTGGCACCTACTGAAAAATACACCTTGAGTGAACCCAGAGGTAACAATACACAGCGAGTGAAATGGTGTAGCCATGCACTCATACTTTATATACAGTACCACCTGTCTGTCTCTCTCTCCATATCTGCAACACACACACACATGCGTAGACACCACAGTGCATTCAGTCACTCAAATGAATATTGTGTGGTCAGATCCCACTGCTGTGTGTCAGGCAGTTTATGAGCCTGCTAGCTTTTAAGTGGCCTTTTAAGATGTTCTGCTGAGCCATTAGTAGCACTTTACCATAAAACTACATCATTTGGGCAGCTGACTCGCTGAGTTGTGCCTGTGCTCCCAAAGACTGAGGTTACCAGTTGGACTAAAAGTAGGTCTGTCCTTTGTGAAGTAAGTTTGTACCTTCTGCATTTCTGAATTTACGTATCTACTTTATGTACTGTGTGTCTATGCCTGTGAGTGTGTGAATGTGTAACAGAGACAGTGGGATATATTATATTTATATATTTAATAGAAGAGGAAGAGAACAAATGGCCTGGGTGGCCTTTGCCTGAGGTAACTATGGACCTCCATACGTAGCATGTCCATCTTCTGGCCCTCAGTCCCCACATCATCTCCACAAGGGGCCCCTGGGGTCCAGCTGACCCACCTCCATCCTCCTTTCCTCCATCTCCGTCCACAGCCACGCTACGTGTAGCACACTCCCGCTCCAGGCCATGGCTGACTTTCTCTAGAGTTTGCCATGATGTAGCATACAATGCAGTCAAGCTCTCCTCTCCTCTATCCTATCAGAGAGAGGGTGTTCTAAGGTTGACCGATTTAACAGCTGCTGGGTAATACACAGAAAGTCATTTGTTAAAATCTAATTGATCGCTCCATTTCCACCTCTACACTTGGTGGATGTTCCATCCGCTGTATGAGTGGCTGAACAACAGATGCTGCCTGTCCTATGGAGAAAAACAGCACAGAAAGGATAGAGAGGCAGAATGAAATGAGATGAGACACTATGTACACTGTAATCCTGCGTGGCTCTATAACAACCCACAAGTATGAACTTGTTTTTATGCATCCATCTATTTTCTCCTGCTTATCTGGAATCAGGTGGTGGTGGCAGCAGGTCAAGCAAGGTAGTCCAGACTTCACTTTCCACAGCAACATTTTCCAGCCCCACCTAGGGGAATGCGGGTATATAGATATATAGTTTTAGCAGCATCTTCTGGGTCTCTGATCAGTTGGGCAAGTCTGAAAAGCCTCCAGTGAAAGGCGCCCAGGAGATATCCTGATCAGAAGCCCAAACCACTTCAACTGGTTCCTTTCAATTTGAAGGAGAAGGGATCTACCCCAAGCTCCTTCCACATGTCTGAAATCCACTCTCTGCCTCTTAGGTGAGCCCAGCCACCCTATGGATGCAACTCCTTTTGGCTGCTGGTATTCACTGTCTCATTTTTTGGTCACATCCCAAAGTTCACAGGCAAGGCAAGTATATTTATATAGAACATTTTCATACACAAAGACAATTCAAAGTGCTTGACACAATGCACAGAAAATTAAAATGCATACATAGAATGAATTAAACAGAATGCAAATTAAAAGCAATAGTTACATGACAACACAAAGTAACAACATGCAGCTGTAGAAACCTAGTACTTTTAGCATAGCTGTGCAGACTGTGGATTCTCAGTACACTTTGTACCTGTTTTCTTCATTCTTCCCAAGACTCACCTCTGAATACTTCAACACTAGAGGCAGGCATACTCTTTTGCCGAAAATGTGGAACAACAGTGTCATCATAGGTGAGAGCTGGAACATAGATTGACTGGTAAATCAAAAGATTTGCCTTCAGGCTCAGTTTCCTCTTCACCACAGTGGTCTGATACAATGACTGCATTACTACTGATGCTGCACCAATCCACCTGTCAGTCTCACAAACTAAGGCTTAGATTTAGAGGTGCTGACTCTCATCCCAGCCTCTCCACACTTGGCTGCAAACTGCTCCATGTTGAAGGATGTGGTCTGGTGAAGCCAGCAGAAGCACACTGTTTGCAAAACGGAACTTATTTTTATGAATGCACTAAATATAGCTTGTGTTTAGTCAATGTTAATTAAAAAAAACAATGAACACAATGCTATTTATTGTACCACTTAATTTTATTTTATTCATGTAATTTACAGTCATTCTTTTACTTTATTCAGTGACAATGAAGGGACATTCCCTTCAGGGAATGAGGAAGTGCCCTTGCTAGCTCTTCCTAGAGAGACCTTTTCCCCCTGTTTCATTTTCACCTCCTCGCTTGGACGAGACACTTTTATCTGGAGATGTAACCTGCAGCTGAGTTCTCCCTCCCTATTTAACTAACAGCTATATAGCCACACCTGGACCTCTAGACCCGAGGAGGAGCCAGAGGGGTGCAACACTGGCAAACTTAAGCCTGGCTGACCATATGACAAGACCAGGGCCATGCCTGTGGTCTGTGCACCTTGGAGCCACTTAAAATGCAATCATTTCACATCAAAGCAATCAGCCACCGGCCACAGGCATGATTCTCACCCACTGAGCAGTGAGACAGCAAGTGCTATATATGCACAATTGTAACCCCGCCTGCCTCTATTTCTTATCTCACTCCAGCCGGTTACTGTGACCTTAGTCAACATATGCAACCATAATCCTACATATTACCATCAGCAGTGGCACATGTTGAGTGCCTGTCAACTATACACACTCAGAAGGCTCTTGCTTCCTGTACATTAGTGGCAGAGAGCAAGCAGCTAATTATAAAGCCACTGTTGGTGCCTGGTTGTTCCTAGGCACTGCTACTGTGCTGCTCCATGCAATGGGGAAAATGGCCCTGTTGGCCCAGTCCAAGGTTGGTGGGATGAGTGCAAATGAGGTAAGGCCCCAGAAGCCTCTTGGTGAGCTCCACGAGGGGAGGTGGCAGTGGAAGGTGTGTAAATACACATACACACACACACAGAGAACACATAGACTGATAGCTCTGATTTGGGAGCTGTCAAGCAAAGTGGGTCAATATCTGACAAACAAGCTTTCAGCTCCTGAGCCAGTGCAGCGTGATCGACCAACAGGTCTGTGGCTTGCAGGGGCCGGGGTTCAAACACTCAAATACCCACAGAACATCAAGTAGTTCAAGACTGTACTGACATATTGATGCCTCTTCATATGGAATGTGTGATATTAACATCTCTGCTGAATGCTTCTGTTGTGCTACCGTTTTGAAAAAAAAAAACTATCTAAGGGACAGTACTGTGTAATGTTGGTCAGGCCCGGCTTGGCATTATGGAAACATGAAGGAAGTCACACCACTGTCCCAAGGAAACAAACGGGTGTCAGGAGACGGCAACACTCCCCTGATGATGAGGAGTGTCTTGCTATCCCAGCCCTTACTGCCATTAACTCTCACCAGTGTCTGAGCTCACACAGACCACTTGAATGGCTGCCATGATCACAGCCTCACATGTGCACAGGCCAGCTGGCTTTGATTCCACCCTGCTTTCATTCTTCCTCTCTATACTTCTCTTTCACCTGCCTATCTTCATCTCTGTTCCTCCACTCTCTCCCCTTGATGAGGTATTATTAGCAGCCTTACAGAATTTTTTTATTTCATTTCAGTGACTGACAGCAATTGTGATACCTTTCTTTAATCTGCATATTATGCCGTTTACTTTCTATACCTGCCACCAATGGTGGTGATTCCCAGACTGCTGTTCCTGAATTAGCACGCTCCAGTCTGGAAGCCAGGCTGCTAATCAGAGGCTGTGGTGAGAGGAGAAGGACAGCTTTAAATTACATCCTTCACAGTCAACAGGAGGTGCACATGAAAGTGCGACGTCCCGCCGCTTTTCTCTGAGCTGAGGAAGTTTACAGAACAACAGTGACAGCACCCCACTTACCTCTGAGACATCCACCAGAGCATCTCCAATTAAAAGCCTCCTATGATTTCCTCTATTAATAATTAATGTGTCTGAGCTCGGTGGAGCTGATTGGTACATGTCTGTTTGACTTTTTTACTACACGTACAAATTTGTGTAAGCACTATATAGACTCACCACTGTGGCTGCAAGTGTGTGTGTGTGTGTGTGTGTGTGTGCGCGTTTTTTTTCCAGGAGAGTGTCCATGTGCTGTGCCTTTCATGTACATTCACTTTGGTGTTTTGTTTCATGTGGCCTCTACCTCCTGTCTGTGGTGATGGTTACCACATAATCACGACTGAAAAGCCATAACGCGCCTCTTTGGAAACTGTAGATGCCACATTGGATTTCACCAGGAAATCTGAAGAGGAG